>NC_047512.1:16480997-16780997 GCF_902827115.2 Pseudochaenichthys georgianus
CGGTTATTGCGTCTGTTGTGGACCTACAACACCTTTATCATATTTTATCAGCTACCTTCACCTTTCTGTCAGCTCATCTCTTAACCTCCTACTAGTACTCCATTTCATAGCTCTCGTTCTTTGTGGGCCTGCAAAAAAATAACGCTTTTCGTTAGCCATGCGGCTCTGATACAATCTTCCACTCTTGTCATCTTGTATATCCCTCCACTTCTCATTTTGCTTCATGTGTATGTTTTACTCTCATTATTCCATCAGTTTGAGGTGCTGTGTTTTGTGTGTGTTTGTGTGTGTGGAGCAGCTGTTCTCTGCCACTGAGGCCTATTAATAGGAGTCTTATCCATCTAGCTTTTGTTTTCAGCGTCTGCATCGCTAGGAGAGCATCGTGGAGGCTCTTTGGCAGGTTACATTAGCTTTTAGTACATAACTGATGAGTATCTTTTCTTCTCTGGGTCTGACTGGCTTCCTGTCTTGGGGTCTCTCTTGCGTTACCATGTACCCCCCTCCCTCCACATTCACAACGCTATGATTCCTTGAGCAGTGGAAGCATTCACTGTAAAGATTCTGCTAAAGATTTACAGATTCTGCAAAGATGCAATGATGCCTGAGAGAGAATTTTGCTCCCCCCTCTTGCAGTTAGTTAAGGCTACAGTAGAGCGGCTCAGTACGTGTTGATATGGAGCTGCCTCTTTAAGACTGCCTCAGTACCGACTGTCCTTTTATGGTGCTGCATCCGGTCAGGTGACACAGGAGTAGTCAGCTTCTCTGAGAAATGCCTAGAAATGACTGAAAAGCTCAGTACATGGTGTGTGCTGTGGTTGGGGGTTGTAATGCTCATTATGCTAGTACGTGACTGTGTGTGTGTGTGTGTGTGTGTGTGTGTGTGTGTGTGTGTGTGTGTGTGTGTGTGTGTGTGTGTGTGTGTGTGTGTGTGTGTGTGTGTGTGTGTGTGTGTGTGTGTGTGTGTGTGTGTGTGTGTGTGTGTGTGTGTGTGTGTGTGTGTGTGTGTGTGTGTGTGTGTGTGTGTGTGTGTGTGTGTGTGTGTGTGGTGTGTGTGTGTGTGTGTGTGTGTGTGTGTGTGTGTGTGTGTGTGTGTGTGTGTGTGTGTGTGTGTGTGTGTGTGTGTGTGTGTGTGTGTGTGTGTGTGTGTGTGTGTGTGTGTGTGTGTGTGTGTGTGTGTGTGTGTGTGTGTGTGTGTGTGTGTGTGTGTGTGTGTGTGTGTTACAGGGTGTCCAGGTGGGTTTATGTAATAAGGGCCGTGCAGGCTGAGGCTGAGCTCATAGTGTTGGGGGAGCTGCAAGCTGGGATGCGGGAAGCATCTCCGTTCAAAAGCACTAGATAATTTCCCCGTTTATGCCATAAATCAAAGGTCCCTCTTTTTCATTTGTCAACAGAAGGTCAGAGGTTAGCGCTTTTATTTCACAAGATAAATCACCTAATGCTGTTGCTCCACTCCTTTCCAGTCAAAGCTGTTTAATTGGTCACAATATTTATCAAGGACTGCACACTAACACTCACACCACTCACTCATGTATGTATATACATGCATACGTGATGTTTATTATATATTATAGAGCCATGAGTCCAAGGAGTACAATATTGCTATTCTTTGGGGTCTTCTAAAGTCAAGTGGTTCTTATTGTATTTTCTACAGGATAGTTATTACATTTTGAGTCAGAGTGTAATTACGAGCTAACAGTTCAATCATACCAGAGTGAGCGGTGTTGTTCCCGTGTTTGTAACAATATGTTGTTTCAGAAATTATGATAAAAGTTGTGTCACTATTATTTGAAAGGGAAACATTTTGTCCACATGTTATCTAAAAAAAAGATAAACATTACATTTTTTACATTTCTAATATTTATGTATTTCCATTAAGGATATGCCAGTAACTGATTATTCCTTGGCAATGTCCTACAAACGGAAAAATAATCTTGTATAGGTGACAGTTTTATAACGTTATAAACTGCAGATTACATTTGAAAATGTCATGTAATCTAATACAAGGACACTGAAAGCGACAACATGAAAAAATGAGTTTAATTAAGTCGAATCAAAACTGAGGCTACACAACCGCAACAAAAATGTAACATGTGCAAGGATTGTATTTATTGCATTGCTATGGGATATGATTACACAATATTGTACTGATGTGGAATTGATTCCACGTGAATAGGGCTGCAGTTTACATTTCACACTATCACCTCTCTACTGAAATGTGTACTCTTAAAGAAGCTGAAAAAGCTATGAAGAAATAAATTTCCTTAGAAATTACAGCGTGAAGGAAATATAAAAAATTACAAAAGGTTATAAATATCTAAAGCAACATGTACAACAACATTACCCTTTAAGACCTTTACTGTAATAACTCTAAGGGGATTAGTGCGTCCTGTATTCCTCTTACTGGAATCCTTCTGATACACAGAACCAGCAATTTATTGACGCTAAAAAGACAAATACTTTAAATATATTATATGATGTCATATTTAAAGGTAGCAGTTGTGTTTCTCCTAGTCACTTAATATGTCTCAATACACATTGTGTGTGTGTGTGTGTGTGTGTGTGTGTGTGTGTGTGTGTGTGTGTGTGTGTGTGTGTGTGTGGGTGTGTGTGTGTGTGTGTGTGTGTGTGTGTGTGTGTGTGTGTGTGTGTGTGTGTGTGTGTGTGTGTGTGTGTGTGTGTGTGTGTGTGTGTGTGTGTGTGGCATCCATAAAGATGTCATGTGTGTATTCATCACAGGGGATGTTTTTCCTCTCCTCTCCATATGATGTGTATCCTCCTGCCTGCCATTTCCTCACTGTGTGCGTCGTACAGTATGTTGTTATTTTACTGCAAACCCTCTGTAAGTCAAATACTATGTGGATAGTTTTTAGGAGAGACAGCGCGAGGCCAGGGAAGGATGGTTGCAACATGTGCTGTGATCGATATGCTTACATCGTCCTTTCAAGCCGCTGCTTCTAAGCCCCGCCCCTCTGCTCTGATTGGCTTCTGCAGGGTTTGTGGCTGCATCCGACATGCAACTTGAAGCATTCACTGGTTAAGTGGTCTATTTAAAAATGTTGCTCCTGCTTTTTGCTCTCTGATGGCAATTCTCTGTAGGTTGCATTGAAATAATATCATTCCAATGAAGTGAGTTAGTGTTGCATGTAATTTAGTGTCAGTGCGCCTGCTGTGTGTGCCTCCTGGTACGACTGCAACACAATGCAGTGTCGCCTGAAAATCCAGCTCAATTCAGCAGGAAGGATGCATAGATGCACGTTATTATAATTATAAATTACAGGCACTGTGTCTTATGTGCTGACACAAAAGGCTTTCATGTATGAGCAGTGTAACATGCAGACTATGTACAAATACTCTCTCCCCCATGCAGACACACCCAGCTCTGTTCCCCATCAAATTTCATTAATAATGCATATATGCAGTGCTTTAATGGCGACACTGTAACATTCCGTCTTAGGTCTCTAAAAAATAAACCTTCACCCTCAGTGTCAGGATGTTTTATATCTAGCTGTGATCAACCCACAAATTCATAACCATGCAAAATGGTTCACAGGCAGTCCAATCGCATTACTGAAAATATAACTGCCACAGATACATAAAAGCCATATAGTCTCTCCTTCTCTCTTTTTACCCCTCACACATTCTCACTCTCAATCTCTTCCTCCACCCACTCGAAGCCCAAGCGTGTAATCTTGTTGGTTTCGTACACATGTGTTGATGTCATCATTGTGAACATAAAATATTTCCCCTATGGTTGTTAAGCGAGGCTTCAGGAGTGCAGTTTTCTCTCGCTGTGCTTATTTTTGACCCAATCCTGCTGCACATGGGCAGGACTTAACAGTAACATGAATTAAACAGTAGTGCTGCTTTGCCAGTAGTAATGCTAAAAAAGGAAGAGGGGTAAAGAGTGATGGAAAGTAATGCAGCGCCTTTCAAAGGCATCTCTGCTGAGAGGCAGGTCTAGTTATAGTCAGGAGAAAAAGGGATTTCATCTGCTGCACATGCTTATATTGTGAGATAATTTGCAGCTGTGTGCTGTGACACAGAGCCCCGGGTTGCCATCACTTTCAAGAAAGCTGTTGAGTCTGCAGCTGAACTAGGGATGACCGTGGAGGTGAACAGTGACCAGTCAGAGCGACAGGGTGCTCACTGTAAGTTGGATTTTGGCTGCATTGGTCTGATGAAAAAGATGGATTAGACTCACAATTAGTGGATTGGGGTCGAGCTTTAGCGATGACATGCAGCACACTACGACTTTCTGACCTTTTTAATTGAGGAAATGAATAAATACAATGTTTTCATTGTGCCTTTTATATCTGTGAAGCAGTACCTTTTCACCCAAGGCAGGCAGCAGTGTGCTTTAGCGGTTGTGGCCCCTTTAAGAGCAGCTAGTGAAGCGCTCAGTCCTGTTGGTGCTGCTGCTGCTGATGGCAGCGCTGCCAGTTGATTGGCTGTGGCTGTCAGGGCTGAGGTGCTGGAGGGATGCTGCTACGTATCTCTCTCCCCCTCCCTCCCTGCCGCTCTCTCTCTCTCTCTCTTTCTCTCTGTGTCTCTCGCTCTCCATCTCCCTCTTGCTTGCTCGCACCCCTCTGAATAATCCACATCTAGGGCAAGCTGGCTGAGAGGCGATCCAGTGCTCAGCTCCTCTCTGCAGGCTGAGAAAAGAAACAGAGAGAGAAAGACAACGTTTTTCAACGCAGGAGGAAAACCGTGAGATTTTGACAGAACGGGAAGATACCAAGAATTACCAGAGGAAGATTTCATCTGCGGATATCATTTATTTATACATATTGTTTATATATCTATATATATATTTGTACACACACATATAGATATTTATATATATATACATTTATCCCTGTACATAACTGTATTTGTGCTTGTCTGTTTATATTAATATTTTTATATGTAATTGTGTGTGTAAATATATATGATATATAAACAAAAGAATATATATATATATATCTATGAATTTATATGCGTATCACTGTGAACCAAGAGAAGCAAGAGGAAATTTCTACCATCGGGGCTGGTCTCTGATTGTGTGGTCGTATACAATATTTTGAATATTTCCTTTGATCTTCTACGTCAAGAGGACAAAGACTACGTGCCCATTTTGTATTTTTGTTTTCCTGTTGCTGCTTACCGTCCCTCTTGATCTTTTTTTTTTCTACATCCGAGAGGAATAAAAAGGAAAGTGACAGGATTTGACGAAAAGGGAAAATCTGTAGAAATTCCTGTGATTAGTATTATTTCTGTCGGCATTAGCGCTCTGTGAGCCGATCACAGCGTGCTGTGTGAGATCTGAGGAGGCAGCAGAGACAGAGTGCCACGCCGCTCAGCGTCAGCCCAGCCAGCGCAGCCAGCATGCACAAACACCACCACTGCTGCAAGTGCCCCGAATGTTATGAGGTGACCCGTATGTCTGCCCTGCGTAGGATGGACGCCCCGTCGTATGGAGGAGAGTGGCAGGCCGAGCCCTATGGATACCCACCTGGGTACGGAGGAGGCCAGACCTTACCCCCTCCGGCCTCAGGGGGAGGTGGAAGCATGGGAGGAGGATCGGGCACTTTGGGGAGAAGTAAGGGCAAGATTATGTCTGGTGGGGGCCCTGGAGGCCCCAACCCAAAGGGCCAATCCAAGTGTGGCGCCAAAGTAAACGGCAACCACCCCAGTGGACAAGCAGGATGGTGGCCCGAGTGCACCTGTACCAACCGGGAGTGGTATGACCAGGTAACTCATCTTCTTCTTGTTCCTCACTCTGTTAGATAGTCTGGCCTGTGGGGCCTGGCAGGAAGGACTGGGATCCGATGAGCTGCTGCTGTAGTAAAACAGAGACCATCATGTATCAGCTGTCGCTTTATGGGAGAGAATTCATATTTAGTATTCATCTCAAGCCCTCAGTTTCCCATTTGTTGACTGTGCTTCCTCTGATGGTGGCAGAGTGAGGAGAACAGAACAGGACTGATCCAGTTCCCCTGCACACACGGAGATGATCTTCATGTTTGGATTTGAGGCAGATGACTAATGCTTATACATTTAACACACCTAGTGTATGTCGTCAAAGGCTTACGCTGATGCAGCTACCGTAGGCCAAAAAATGGTGCATTTTCATTCATTGAAACAGCACTGAGAGGCAGTTTGGAATCATTTTTAATTGATCTCTATAGTCGGTTACTTTGACATTACTGTCTTCGAACATTAGATGAATGAAATATATTTCTCAGAGATAAATTAATTCTAGGATTGTGGCTCATTTGGCTCAGAGTAGAGGAAGAGATGATGAAATCGATCTCTGATACCAATTCCATTTCCTGTTTAGCCATCGTTTCTTTCCTATTTAGTCATTCTGCTGAGGAGAATCACAATATAATAAATGTGTTGTCAGGGAATAAAGGAGTATCAGCAGTAATCTGTGTTTCATACATGCCGCACAGTGTGAATGAAACTGCCTCTTCACATGCGCTCCATTTTGTTTATATTATCTCCATTTATTTACATGTATTTATAAATCACAGTTGATTAAAGGTCACAACGGCTTCAGAAGCACAGTCTTTAATTAAGGAAGGTATGCGAGCATTAGAGTGAGCATGGGTGGGGGAAGGGTAGCTTGGTGAGCAAGAGATTCAAGGAATGGTTCTTGCTGTGCATGGGTATGTGTCTATGTAGACTCGTATTTGCGGCTAGCCGCTGCATCGTTTGTAGTCCCTCTGTTTGTGTCTGATCTCGTTTTTAGCTAGAAATGGGAGGCATTGGGAGGAAGATAGGTGAGAAGAAGCACAGGGGTAAAATGGAGGCTGAAATTTGGAAGTGGAAGAGATCCCCCTGAGCTGAGCCCATATATCAGCCGTAACCTGGCTGATATTAGCAGATTACTACAACCAAGGAGAGGTTTGAGGAGGCAGGAGGAGATTGGCACGTTCTATCGGTTCCTTTTAAATGTATTGCCAACCTTTTCCTTCTAGACCAATCAGGCTTATTTCATGTTTCACACATTTGAAAGCTCACAGCAGATGTGATTATGTAAGCATTTATTGCTTACAGGGAGATCTTACTCTCCATCAGTATTACCACCTAATCTATATTCTGCTCGTTTCCAGTATCTCTATTCCATACTTATATCTAAATATGCATTGTGATTTATGTAAAGATCATATGAAGTTCAATCTACTATTACTTGAGCAGGTCTCCCTTGTAAAAGAGATCAATCATCTCAATGGGATTTATCTGTATAAATAAAGGTTTGAAATGAAATGAATCGTATGTTGTCACCGTTAATGGATTAACCGCTCTGTACAATACTATATGGTCCTCTCCTTTCCAAGGATCCTTGCTCACTTGCTGTATCATGCGAATGTGCACCAAACAAAAACTCTGTAGAGATAATATCCAACATGGCATTCATGTATCCAGTCCAGGAGTATGTACATTGTGACAAAGAGAGCTGGACATACAGAGAAGGAAGGATGTTGGGGGGAAAAGCAGCAGTCAGTGGGGTGAAAATGAAAAGGTTGAAAACGAGATAAATAAGCCAATAAAGGCAGGCAGTGGGCCTGGAGAGGGGGAGGGGGTTATGTAAGAGGAGGGAGTTGGTGGTGCTGTCAGAGAGGGAGAGCAAGCGAGGCCCTGACACTGGACAAGCATCTGTCCCTCCATCTCTGAAACCAGGCATGCTAACGGCCAGTATGTGCGCCCCCTTCCTATGAATGGGCCATAGCACACGGTATGGATAAAGATGCTAAAAACCCACCATCACCCTGCCCAGCTCTCCTCAGTCACCAACTCTCATCCTTGGGTGGGAAATGTGAATGCGACCCCTCCCCCACTACCTATACACAGCCGGAGAGCAGGGCAGCAATCACACACGCCCCAACCACGCACGGCTATTATCTTATAGCTTTCATAACAACGCGTGCTTTTGGATGCTAGCACGATGAAAAGCAATAACCTTGCACAGTCATTCAGAATGATCCGAGCTGGCTTTTTATAGATGGACCATTGACATTTCCAAATGGCTCCCGTAGCAATGAACATTTCATGTATGTGTGAGGAAATAATTTGACGACCCACGACATAATGATGCCATATTAATTTCTCCCCCTCTGTCGTCTATGTAGTAAACGATTGTGCTTGCCAGGTTAATTATGGATGATTCCAGTTGGGATTATGAGAGCATTCTTTAAAACAAGAGCTTTGAATTTAAATCTGAGGAAAGTAGAGACCTCAGTCTTCGGGGAGCTTCAGTCAGAAAGCTCCCTCTTCCCCCTGCGGGCTCCAATATGTCTTTGTGTGTTCTCCAGCTTTGTGGCTATGATTAGATTGAATTATTAATTAGATTTTACTTTATTTATTAGCATCAAGATTCAGGCCAAAAATACTTTGCCAGACCCATTGTTTATGACTGGTCTCTGTAGTGTTTTAAATTAATGCACAGGCACGGTGGGTGTTCCATGTCTAACACTCCCATAGGTGATTGCATCTCAAAAACCTTCAAGCCTTGATCAGAACTGTTTGTGCCGATTGTGTGTGTTTGTGTGTGTCTTACAGTCAAATTGATGTATAGGTGTCGTTGGTCTATACATCTGTCTGATGTGATTTTGTTCGGGCCGAATTTGATTTGCCATTCTTGTAACTGCAACCCAGAGTGTATTAACGGATAAGATTTACATGTGCTCCATGTCCACATGTCTTGAGCTGAATCCCCTGCTGTGATCTTGAAAGGCTCTGTCTAAAACCTGGAATATTCTCATCAGATCAAGAGAGATGTATCTATGAGCTTGTCTTGGGGGGAGAAAAAAGTCAAGAAATATGTGATCTGAATAAAAGTGCACTCTGCATATCCGTACGAATGATAAGGCCAAGATGGACATTTGCATTATACCCGCAGCTGTTGTTTCATTTGCATACATCGGGTGCAACATTACATGTCAGTATTTCTGTTCTCTAACAGATACGTCAGGAAGACAGCAGATTTCCTTTTTGGGGTAAGCCTTATGCCCATTACTAAAGTAGGAATAAAGGGGAAAACGTTAGACTGAAAACACATTTCAGAATCTGAACCTGTACAACCTTTTAATGATATTGAGGATGCTAAACTAGAGGTGGCTTATAGCCGTGAGGATGGCCCGACCCAGAATATGATCCATTTTGATTTCTCTCAAGCGTGACTTCGTCTTCGCTGACTCTTAGTACTCATGAAAGGAGGACTCCTCATAAGGCCAGGCAACCCTGACCTCGAAAAATATTGTAAGGACATCGTGAAAGCAGTGCTTTGTTGTGAGGTTTATATTACTATTACACTAACAATAAGTGTTATCCTTTGCAATTTTGGCTTTGGATCTCCTTCACGTCATACGCAGTGGTGTGACGTTGGCCACTATGATCATCTTTTTGGAGTCAAGACAAGTTGTCCCCTTGCAGATAAGGACAACATACCTAGTATAGTAAAGTTGGTAGTAATTTTTAACCTCACATTTCCGTCCACTTGGGGCTTTTTTTGCATTTTCAATAATTCTGAAAGAATATCACACCAAAAACACAGCCTCACCAGCTGTGTAATAATACTAGTGATTAAATATTGATAGATATCATTTTTGTTATAGTTCCTGGTGTGGCTGGCCCTCTTCACTGGCAGCAGATTACATTTATCCGAGGACCCTATTTCCCTGTGCTTTCCCTCCCTCTCTTCATTTTTTTAAATTCAAAAGAAGACAACATTTGGCTGAAACAGTGTAATTACTCTTCAAATATGTCTATGTTGTAGCTTAAACTTGTTATTCAACCAAAAAATATGACATGTTTTCAAACCTGTTAAAGACAAGAGCTCCAAATGTTGTATAATTGTGTTTTGCTGCCACAAACTTAATTTCTACTATCATCAAGGTGAAAAATGAGTTTGATTTCAGCACAAAGAAAACATGTGATGTGATATCAGTAAACTGTGCACAGCATGATGAGCAATGTATTGCTGCAGACCAACGGATACCAACTATCTAGGGTTGTTCCTCCACATTTCTAAAAATAATTTCAAAGACAGTTTGTTGTGAGTTCTCGCATAAAATGTACTCAACCAACCACACCATTTCATTTTGGGCAAACAGGGCAGATCTTACTTAGGTGGTAGGAGGTGTCTGTCTTCTAAAGTGTTGGTGTATTTCATATAAAACATTCAACTTTATGCAGCTTTAAACCTCTGTGCTCAAACCTAAAGCAAGATATGATGACAGCTTTTTACCATTTCTTGTAAATGTCGATTCAAACTGTGAAACTACTGTACATTATTATATATAACCACATTGATCTGTGAAAGTAACAACATGAGTTGCTCCACAGTAGTTTTATGAACCTAAGTCGGTTTCTCCATGATTTGTTATGAGCGTTAACATTTTCAGGCAAGTTGAAGAGCCTCAAGGATTTGTACTAGGAACCCCATGATATCAGCAAATGCTGTTTAACTGAATAGTTTCAAATGTACTGCTGAATGTTATGAAAATAAGTAAACTTGGCATTCCAAATTCAAATTGGTTGCACAAAGATTTTTAGTTTTTGCCACATTTAGTTACAAGGTCTGCATGGAGCAGCAACTACTGTAATTTGTTCAGGGTTTTGTCTATTAAGATGTCACCCAACCTTGCTACATGAATATATGAGAAGGCCAAAAGATACACTTGTTGTTGGTAATTTAATATGTTTTGATAAACATGTGGAAGAAAAGGTAATCTGTTGCAGCGTAGATGTTTTGTTAATCCAAGTCTCTTTGCATTCAATGCTTTGGTCTTTGTAAAATTGTGCTGCATATCAACTACATCTATGTAATCTTTCAATTATACAGAAACAGATATTTGCTACAGGAATTGAACTATGATTGAAATGCCAAAATTCCCTTTTACTGATCTCATACAAATTCATAGCACATAATTTAATTGTAGTTGTCTGCTAGCAAACCTCCTACAACATATCTTTCCTTCTGCACCTGCCTGTCTCTCTCCCACACACACATACACACTCAAGCTAAAGCACACAAACCAATCCCAACACAGAAGCTTTACCCAAAACCAAAGTGTTTTTTACCCATACAAAAAGAATTGGGGGGTTAAGGGACTGTGGTGAATCATGGGAAATACACTACGAAACAAGCGAGACAAGGTGTGCTGCAATATTTATGTGCACTTTGACAAAAGTTTGCTTTTTACACGCTGTAAGATGGGGTAGGGAGGGAGCGCCTGAGAACATGCAAGCCTGTCGTTGACGTGAGCGTGCGAGGAAGCCAAACGAGCCACCTTTACGGGAGCTGAAGCTGTTGGTCTGAATCTGTGACCCCTGACCTCAGCTGTGTTGAATCACACCTCCTACACTTCTCTTAAAAGCCTCCAACAATGTTGTTTCTTCCACTTTGCATGGAGGTTCTATGTGAAATACGGGACTCACAGGAATGCATTGTGTCCTCTGTCGAAGCAGATTTAAGGCTCATCAAGTGGTTTACTCATTACTGCGGTTTGGCTACAGCTATGTGACGCATATACATATAAGGTTTTGTTTACAGGTGCAGTGGCCTGAAGCTGCAGATCGTGTGTGTGGAGGTGTGTGTCCTCCTGGAAGCTAAGGCTACCAAGCCCCAGTGATCCATATGGTCGTTGTCAGAGGCCCTGCCAGGGCTCAGCCCCATATCAGCTCGTCTGTTCGCCTCTCTGCCTCTCACTGCCGGAGAGGAGAGGAGAGGAGAGGAGAGGAGAGGAGAGGAGAGGAGAGGAGAGGAGAGGAGAGGAGAGGAGAGGAGAGGAGAGGAGAGGAGAGGAGAGGAGAGGAGAGGAGAGGAGAGGAACGGAACGCCGTTTGTTTGCTTGCTTGCCTGCTTTGTTTTATTTAGGGGATTTTGCTGATCACAGTAGCGACTGGCCTAGAAATGTGACTGTGCTGCGCAGGGCAGAGTGGACTCCTGATTCAGCGATGGAAGCATCAGATTCTCTGTGAGAGAGAGCAGCGAGGGACACGGGGCTTTGATGGAATGAGATGTGTTTAACACTATACCACCGGTGCTGTTAATTAAAATAATCAGACATCAGTCTGTGATCAATTGTATGCGCAGATATGAAAGCTTTTTTTCCCTGCCATGCTAGACTTGTGTTAGCGTTCTCAGCGAATTACAGCAGCTCCATCACCCACTTGCTGCCGTGGAATATGTGTATATCCAATCAATACCAGATGAGAGCTCGTCCCTCAGCCTTCTGACTCCTCTTCATATTTGTGGGGGTGTGTGGGTGCTTTCAACAGCGCTTGTGCTTTCATTGCTTTTACTCAACCATCATATCAGGCTGTTATTTTGGTAACACTTAACAATAAGGTACACAAACTCTTAGAGTAGTTACAGTATCATAGAAACAGGAGCCAACTGCTGAATTATTAATACAAATAACTTCATTATTAATTCATATTATAAATATTACAACAAACTCATTTAATATCCGTGATTATATAGTAGATGATTATAAAGTACCTGATGATTGAGAAGTATGTAATTGATTTGTTTATACATACCTTCGTGTTTTACGATCTGTTCCTGTTTAAACTTAAAATAATTACATTTTGAAGAGATTTAAAGCTTCCTGCTTCTCTTCCTGTTCAGCATTACGTAGATTTCCACAGCACTAATTCCATCTGTACAAAAAAATAAACATGTCGCACTCACCCTTCATATCTTACAGAAATAGTTATATTTCACTAATTACCTCCAATCACTTCCACTTTGCAGTTTTGAAATGCCTTTTAAAGATTCTGTGAATGAAACACTTCCTGTTCAGATGTTTCACATTAAGAGCGTTCTGTAGGCTTTTACATCTGCAGGAAGTTTAATTCTATAATTAACCATGGCTTGATAAGAGATGACATAGATTTGAATGCATAATTCAAAAAAAGCATTTATTTGGAGAAATATTTAAATGTACATTATACTGATTGAGACATGTCATCTATCAGAGCCATATCACCCATACTCAATATATTTTCACCCTTATTTCATTTATAAAAGAAGTGTAGCCAAACTTATCCAAATCAGGCACTGTCTCATTAAAATAAAAAGGCAAATATCACTACAAACCGGACCACGAATTTTATGAATTTGAGGTTCGCTATTGGACCATTTTTGATGTTTAGTGCTTCAGATATATTTGTGTCAATACCAAAAAAGTATTGAGGTTCAATATTCAGCCCTGGTTTGGTCAAAGAGTATTTTCAACAGCGAAATCTCATTATTCTAAAAACATACATGGTATTTGATTAAGTTATTGTCATAACTACTTGTTCGCTACACTAAGCTGAAACCATTATTTTAATTACACACACAATGTTACTCTGTGCTCTCTTAGCCTGCATGTATACATGACATAAATGAATTGATTGATGGATTTATTTGATGGTTGAAAAGCCCTTCAGATCTTCAATGTTCACAGTAAACTGTCTCATTTTTCATTAATTATAGCACTGACAGAGAGCACAGGTGGAAACAAATCCTGCCATACACCAAGATGTACAGGGAATTAGTGTTAGCTGAAATTAGAAAAACAGCATTGCATTTTTTTAATCTGTACACAAAAAACTGAATGGTTGTTCTTTCTTCCATTTTATGGGAACGTGCGTGTTCGTGTGTGTGTGTGTGTGTGTGTGTGTGTGTCTGACATTTGGCGAAGCAGTGCATTTCTTACCATGTGTAGCTGCTCTGAGTGCCATCTCTGTCTAATGCATTATCCAAGCAGCCATTTGGTCTGGCCTCTCATTTTGTGTGTGTGTGTGTTGTTTTTCAGCGTTCTTCATTTCTATCATCCCCCTCCTGTCTTCCACTGCCCTTCTACTCCTCCGCTCTTTCTTTTCTCATACATAGTACATATCTAAAGCTTCATTTTCGGGTGCAGAACAGTATTCAGAAAGGATGCTGCAGCAGACCTGTGCTTCAGGATGAATACATTACACATTGTTTAAAGCTAACAGGTTTTTTTCATAAAACAGCAGAACGTTCCCTGGTGCATATTTGATTTAAAGATCATTTCAATTCATATGTAATGGAAAATGCATGCCAAGATCTTGTCTAATTCGTAACCATCAACCTTTGGAAAGCTCATATCACATGTTCAATGTATAGCCAACTCTATCTTCAATTCAAAGCTTTTTTTGAAACTACTGAGCATTATTTGATTACAGATTCATTTAGATATGCTGGGGGTTGTTGGGAGTCTTTCTTTTTTTAAATTCTCTTAGGGTTACTCAGATTATCAAATCATTTTTTTTTATATTTAGTGAAAACAAAGATGCACACATCAACAGCTTGTTCAGTCTTGTTTTGATTGATGATCCAGTTTGGTCAGTATAAGTTCATTTCAACAATCCTTTCGAATTCTGTCAAATCTTGACTGATTTGTGCATACTGTACATGAACTGGATTAATGACATTCATTGTGTCTTGTTTTAAGATATTCTCAGGAAAAACAATAAGAAATATAGCTGTAGATAAGCTTGACGTTATTATATTAAACCTCCTATAAAACCACTGCTAGTTTGTGGTTACCGTCATAACATGTAATGCTATATATATTTGGAATAAAGTGTCAACTATTTTGAGCAGTTATCTGTTAATACAAATATTTTAAAAGTATTTTATTTTATGTTAAAATTAATCTTTTTCTTCCACCACTCGAACCTATAAAAGGCATTTTATTTGTAGCTTCTTGTAACTTGAACAGTATAGATTCACAGTATATTGAGACAGCATATATTTGGCTCACTTGGACTTCCTGTTTTCCTGAGTTGACAAGGAGAGAGGACAGCAAACATTTTCCAGACATACGTCTGTTGTGAGTCCACAGAACAACAGATGATCCTTTAACATGTCCCTCTGCTCATTATGACATTATCAGTCATTATTGGCTATTGGTGAGAATCCACGTCATCTACGCACTGTGTTTGGAAAGCAGAAACAAACATCTGAAGCTCAGAGAGAGAGAGAGATAAAGAGAGAGCATGCCCTCACCCTGTCACAGATATAAACAATACAAGCAATCCCAGCTTAATATCATACATCTTATTACACTGTTGATAGGTCATCTCTGCCTTGAAATTGCTTTTATGGATTTATTACTTTTTGTTGTGCTCTGTGTGTCTGTGCATTTTTTGTTATATTTTAACACAACATTTCAAGCCAAATTCTTCTTCAGATCATCGCCTTTACTTGTGTTTGTAGATTACAATTTTAAATGGTTTTATGTCCCTTAAACCACGGAGCAATATTTCTATGTTGTGTGTAATGTCACCTATCGCGTTTTGAATGGATATTTCAGGGCAGAAATGTGTGTTTATGGTTTTCTGCAATCTGGCCAGTGGTTTTGAAAGCAGTGACCATCTCGGGTGAGTGTGATTGGCAATCTTAGCTGACAATCAAACAAACACAGATGGTTTTAGTACATTGTTGCTGTACAAGTTCAGTTAAATACAAGCATTATCCATTAGAGGAAATTAAACATGTGTAGAGTTTATTTCTGGTGACTTATTTACTCTGCAATTTTCCTGGTTAGCTTCATCGTTTATCCGAAGGGCTCCAAATCAACTCAAAATATTAGTTTCCATGTTAATTTGATCCTACCAAGCCTGATTCCTACCTACAATGACAACAATTTGAACAATACATATCCATGTCTGCAGTATTGAAGGTCAAAGTAAATGCAGTTTGCTGTATAAACATGTTATGTGAAAAGTTTCAGTGCGACACAGCATTTGTTTAGCAGGCAGTGGTCCAACCTCTCCACTGACAGCCATATTCTTACTCTGTACAGTAATAACAGCTTCATTCATGGCTGATTATCTTTATGTTTTAGTGTATCAGCGTTATGTGTTGGCTTTTGTGATTGTCTCAGCTCGCAGTGTAAAATGTTTTGCATAATTGAGTTTGTTTTATCACTAAATGAAGGCTGATACTATAAAGTAATCCACAGCTCGTGCATTTATGGTGGATATTTTGTTGAATGTATAATTATGTGGATCTGCATTATAATGATCTCTTCTGAGATCATCATTATTATCTTTTAACGTATGAAGTGGTTAGCCTTTAATATAGATACACACTATATATCACTGTCAGTTTTGATATTAATACTCTCAAATAGGAATTTTGCATTGGGCCCTTTACAATTAAAATGTGCCTAAATGTTTATTGAGTATATGTACGTATGTTCTGATGTGCTTTCCATTGTAGCCAGTAATAAATCAGCACACGTTATTGTGAAATGCCAATGGCACGTCTGCCTCAGCATATACAATTATTTTAAAGCTGCAAGATGTCAGATGCCATTGTGCTATTCAGAGATCTGACCATCCATAGGACCGAATTGTATCGATATATTGAAGACAGATAATATAATCAGTTGTATTGTACAGTTTGAGCTTGAGAACTTTTCCAATCTGATACCCAGGATAAGTCTTTAGTGAAGGAATAGATGCAGCATCCTCACAGAAGTAAAGGTTAATGCACTTACTACAGTATTTATTTGTGCAAATTGCTAAATGCTTTGGAGCTTTTTTTTTTTTTTTTATTTAACTTTTGGTTGTTATTTCCAATCCGGGAAATGTAATCTCCTACACAAAGGTCTAAGAGAGAATTTAGGATAAACATTGAGCATACTTTGACTTTTCCCAGAATGCGTGTTCTGTAGCCCACCTATTGTAATGTTTAGGCAACTGGAAACAGCTGTTTTGGGTTAAGCCCGCATCACACTGTCCCGAAATTGACACCCGATGGACACACGATAAAGTAAATGTTCAAATTCGGCTCTGATCGTAGCAACATCGGGCCATTCGTGAGGGCATCTTAAGCCATCGTATGACCGCCGGTGGAGTTTCTCAGGCTCCGGCAGCAACTTCGTGAGGGGCAACTTCGTAAGGCACTCGTGAGGGCATCTTGTCAAATCGTGTCATCTTCGTGTTATCATCGGTGCCATCAGGCATTCGCCCTCACTCTGATCGGGGTGAATGCCCGATGGCGCCGTTGATAACAAGATGCCCTCACGATGGCCTTACGAGGGGCACAATTGACACACAAATTCAACACGAAAATGAACCTTTGCAAGGTCCTTCGGCAATTTTTTGGCATGCCAAAGATTTTGCCACCGCTCAGGAAGTTGCTGCCAGAGCCTGAGAAACTCCACCGGCGGTCATACGATGGCTTAAGATGCCCTCACGAACGGCCCGATGTTGCTACGATCAGAGCCGAATTTGAACATTTCCTCTATCGTGTGTCCATCAGGTTGTTTTATTGCACAACAAAATGTAAACATATTGTGTAAATAACCCAATTTGTGTTCTGTGAAACTGAAAAGGATATAATATATTATTTTGAAGGCGAGTTGACAGGAAGTTGTTGTTGCTATGGAAACAACAACATGACGGAGAAAACGTAATATCTTCTACATATAAAGACGGATAAAGTAAAGAACAAAAGTCTGAAAATATCAGTACAGTATCATAGAACTTTAACATAATTGTTTTTGTTACTTTCGTTGCAGTTGTATGTCTTAAATGTAATGTAAATGTTGCCTTCGTGTGTGGTTCGGGGCCATCTTCGTGCGAAATTCACAATTCCATATTCGTGTGTCCATCCGTCGCGTGTCAATTTTGGGACAGTGTGACGCGGGCTTAAAGAAAACATTGCCATTTTAGTTCAAAATATGTATATAATAAACTTGTTTAATCTGTGATGGATTGCTGATGGTTTTTAGTTTTTTTTTGTGTACAGTGCTAGGCTAGGCAAGCTGTTTCACATTACATTACATGACATTGCATTTAGCTGACGCTTTTATCCAAAGCGACTTACAATAAGTGCGTTCGACCAACAAAATACAAACTTGAAGAAAACAGAATCATATAAGTACATCAGGTTTCATAGAGCAAAAACATTTCAAGTGCTACTCAACTGGCTTTAGGAAAGAGATGAGTTTTTAGTCTGCGCCGGAAGGTGTGTAAGCTATCTGCTGTCCTGATGTTAATGGAGAGCTCATTCCACCATTTTGGAGCCAGGATAGCAAACCCACGTGTTTTTGCTGATGGGAACTTGGGTCCCCTTCGTAGCGAGGGTGCAGCGAGCTGTTTGGTTGATGCACGTGCTGGGGTGTACGGTTTAACCATGTCCTGGATGTAGGAAGGGCCAGATCCATTCGCAGCATGGTACGCAAGTACCATTGTCTTGAAGTGGATTCTAGCAGTTACCGGAAGCCAGTGGAGGAGGAGGAGCGGCGTGGTGTGGGAGAATTTAGGAAGTTTGAAGACCAGACAAGCCGCTGCATTCTGGATGAGCTGCAGAGGTCGGATGGCACATGCAGGTAGACCAGCCAGGAGGGAGTTGCAGTAGTCTAGGCGTGAGGTGACGAGAGCCTGGACCAGAACCTGCGTCGCTTTCTGGGTCAGCTGGGGATGTATCCTCCTGATGTTGTAAAGCGTGTATCTGCAGCAGCGGGTTGTAGCAGCTATGTTTGCAGTGAAGGACAGGTTGTTATCTAGGATCACACCCAGATTCCTTGCAGTCTGAGTCGCGGAAACAACAGAGGTGCCGATGTTGATTGTCAGGTCAAGAGTGGGACAATCTTTTCCCGGAAGGAAAAGCAGTTCAGTCTTGTCAAGGTTGAGCTTGAGGTGATGAGCAGACATCCACTGAGAGATGTCAGCTAGACAAGCAGAGATGCGTGCGACGACCTGGGTCTCTGAGCGGGGAAAGGACAGAATTAATTGGGTGTCGTCAGCGTAGCAGTGGTATGAAAAACCATGCGGGCTAATGACAGATCCGAGCGAGTTTGTGTACAAGGAGAAGAGGAGGGGACCAAGAACAGAGCCCTGAGGGACCCCTGTAGTTAATTGACAAGGGTCGGACTCCGACCCTCTCCAAGTAACCCTGTAGGTGCGGTCCTTGAGGTATGAGGTGATGAGGGAAAGTGCAGAGCCTGAAACTCCAAGTTCTTGGAGAGTGCGAAGGAGGATCTGATGATTCACCGTATCGAATGCAGCAGACAGGTCCAAAAAGATGATGACAGAGGAGAGGGAGGCTGCTTTAGCAGTGTGCAGTTCCTCAGAGACAGCAAGGAGGGCAGTTTCTGTGGAGTGACCTGCCTTGAAACCAGACTGGTGCGGATCCAGAAGGTTGTTCTGATGGAGATAACAGGAGAGTTGTTTAAAGACAGCGCATTCAAGTGTTTTAGACAGGAACGGGAGGAGAGAGACAGGCCTGTAGTTTATAACATCGGACAGGTTGAGAGTGGGTTTCTTTAGGAGAGGGTTTACTCTTGCCTCCTTGAGACTGTTTGTAAAGTGACCAGAAGTTAGAGAAGTGTTGATGAAATGGGTGAGAAAAGGTAGAATATCAGGAGCGATAGTCTGAAGGAGGTTTGAAGGGATAGGGTCCAGAGGACAGGTGGTAGGGCGGGCAGAGGTAATGAGGGTAAGAACCTCACTTGGAGAGAGAGGGGAAAAGGAGGTCAGTGTGTGGGTGAAAGGAGGGTCTGGTGACCCAGCGGTGAGTAAAGGTGGGTCAGAAAAAGAAGAGCGAATATCATCAACCTTTTTTTCAAAGTGGTTAACAAAGTCGCTTGACAGAAGGGAGGAGGGGGAAGGGGCTTTTGGGGGGTCCAGGAGGGAGGAGAAGATGGAAAATAGTGTTTTGGGATTGGAATAGGAAGATTGGATCTTATCTTGAAAGAAAGTGATTTTTGCCTGAGAGATCGAAGCAGAGAAAGAGGAGAGGAGAGCCTGATAGGTTAGGAGGTCGTCATGGTGTTTGGTTTCAAGTCAAGTATTTTAAGCTAAGTGGATATTTTAGTGCCTTTAGCTTCATATTTAGCTATTTAAGAGTGGGCATTATCTGGGCAAACAGTAAGGAATACAGTTTGCAGATTGTCCGTTCTTTCCATTTTGCATCGGCTGTGGAGAGGTAACAGATGCATTATATAACACACCCGTCTGTTTTTATGTTAAAAAAAAGATATTATCCAACTACCAATCGGTTTCTTAAATTCATATATCGATTGCCATATGTCATATCAATGCTCAGTCCTGTGTTGAGAAAAGCAGCAACGTGGAGCGCTCCTCAAAATGTGAAGCAGTGAGTGTCTTTACTGCTGTCAGTTTGGGCTGTGATGATGCAACAGAGGAGGGGTTTGCAGGGGGGTTAGGGTGGCAGAAAGGGAGAGATGGCAAGGGGGAGAAAGAGGTGAAGATATGACAGGCGTGGCATAAAGAAAGGGATGAGAGGGCTAGATGCCAGTAAGGAAGGGGGGGGGGCAGCATGTGCTCAAACACAGCCCTGTGTGTTGCCATGGTGCAGCTCAGTCAGAGCTGCACAGTAGCTTTGCTGCTCAGCTAGCTAATTACCCACAGACTGCACCGCTGATACGCAGCCGACCGGAGCCTTACGGATTTCCAAGAGCTTTTCTTTTGATTGCCGCATTGACACACGAGAAAAGTAAAGGAACCATCTATTTATATGAAGTTTAATGAATTCCTATATGACGACACCATCTAAAATGTGCTGTGGGTATGTGGTGCGCAGCGTTATTGAACAGTGTAGTGGTGCTCTGCTGTGTCAGCCATGCCACTTGTGTAATATAAAGAGCTCTTCCAGCGCTTCATTGTCTGTAGACGGCCGCTGCTTACTGAGAGCCTGCAGATCCTGATCAGCCTGCTTATAAAACCCAATATGGGCCATTGTGGATTAATATTCACCATTAAAATGTCCAATTATGTAATCAGCCAAATCCAAGCCCTGCATATGCTCACTAGAATATCTCAACAGTCAGGACTGAGGGAGGGGAGGGGGAGGTCTGAAAGAGAGGAATGATGCAACATCAGCCCATGCATCTAGAATTTAAGGAACATTGCGGTTTAGTTTGAACAGACATCTTACGTGGTTAAAGAAAATAGGCCTTTTGTTTTGACCACAGTATCGTTTAGTGTAAACAGGTTCAAGGTAGATTTATTTGATTAATCAGAAGTAAGGTATTTCTTTAGGTTGATGCAAATACCATAATGCAGTATTTTTAATGTAAATATTTGACATGCCTTGTCTGAGCATCTGTTGTGTTTGAGAAAATATCAACTTGGTACATTTTTATTTTCTCTTTTTATACTGTAGAATATTTCTCTGAATAATCAGTAAATTGTTAAGGGATTATCAAAGTTGTTGCTCATCATTTTCATTATAATCAAGAAATTGAGTAATTCACTTATTGTTTAAGCACTTCAATTCTATCAAGACCAACATTTATGTTTCAGTTTCTGCGAGGAATTCCAGGTTAACAAAATGTGCATTTTAAATTGAAACCTGAAACTGGAAATAGTATTACTTACGGTTTGTTTTTATGGCTGCAGTCCATACATTTTGACCCAGTATTCTGTCCAACACAGCAGGTTTGTCTTGTTTTGACAGCCAGCTGGTGTTAAGTTCCTCATCACATAAACTCCTGTTAAAAGTGCTTAGCCTCAACGATTAGTGTGTTTTCAGATCAGTGCTTGTGTCCTTTTTTATGTCCAATAACGCAGCCACTATAATGTTGGCCGAGACTCGTTCTTTAGGGGACAGTGTGTCATGCCCGTCGTGCCTGAACACAACCCGAGGTGGGTGGAGAAGAAGGGCAAATCTGGACCCTCGATAGGAGGCAGATTGATTTGGCAATCGCCAAAGTGCTACAAACGTTTAAAACAATGCCCCGTTTTTTTTCCCTCTGCTGTTTGGCGCTAAATACTTCAGCATATGGATAAATGTGCTCATATATTCATAACTATAACAGGGAAACTAGAGGCACGGCTCTTGTTTCTATTGCCTCGCCCGTTGTCCTACTTACTGGAATTCTTCATCACTTTTAACACCTACACTTATTGTGAGCCAAAACTCAGGCAAGGGTAGTGAATGGAGATATGGGAATGTGTGGGCGTTCACGAGTGGAGCTTATAGAACAGTGTGAAATCTCAACCATGACAGGATGGTCTCTTCTGTTGTATGTAGAGACCGACTGAGCCCCCTGGGAGGAGGGGACGAATGGTTTTCATTGGGCTATATGTCATGTGTACGTTAGCCTTATTTTCACAATATAATTTTTACAATGATGCTTTAAGTGCTCTGTTTTTGCTGTCAGATAGTTTTATTACTGTCTCATGATTTTCATTTGTGAACCAATATCAGCTGAGGAACCTTAGTTTCCATTTATTCTATATTACACACATTTAAAGAAAAGAAAATTCAACATGTGAGTGAACCATTGTTGTGTAAAAGGCCGTAAAAGCAAATGAGGGGAAAATCTCCTCATGTTTTTGCACTGAAATGCATCAGATGCATGTAAGGACCATTGTGGCCTCAGGGCAGAGTGTTTGTTACATCGTAGGGTTCATGAAGCAGAATCACAGTCCAATGTTCCCAATTAAAAGAATCGCAAAAAGGCTAAAATTGGAAGGGACTAATTGCAGCTCAGAAGATTGTGTTCTGGGGTGCTCAGGAAAGAAATGAGAGAATTGAAGGTGACACAAGTGAATCAGAGCAGAGAGCTCTCTTTGGACAGAGTATCATGTACCATCAGGTGCGTTTTCTGGTAGTAAATTGTTTCAGCTTGTTAATTTGTATGTGCGTCCCTTTTAGCTGCATTGAGATGCTTTTCTGAGTGCTTCTGTAGTTGGCAAGGCAAAATGAGGATGCAAAGATAGAGTTAAGATGGATGGAGGCAGCTGAACGGCCTTTTAAAGGAATAGTTCGTTATTTTGTGAAATCTGCTTTCTGGCACATGCAGTAGCTAGAAAAGAAGATTGATACCAGTAAATATGAAGCCACGGTAACAGAAGTATGTTAGCTTAGTTTAGCTTAGCACAAACACTGGAAATAATCGGCCATCCTCTGTTCACCAATCAAATCTGCATATACCAGCATTTCTAAAACAAATTGATCATAACATTATGTATTTTTTGTTACATTTTTACAAAAACAAAGTGTAAATTTTACAATTACAGGTTACAAGGCACTATGAATGAATGGTCTATTTTGTACAAAGCCAGTTTAGCTGTTCCCACTTGTTTGCAGTCTTTGTGCTAAGCTAAGGTAAATGTCTGCTGGCCATGATTCCTCCAAACTAACTCCCTAAAACATTGTGATCCATAATGTCCCAATATTATTTTAATACAGCAATGTTTGTTTTGTGTTGTTGATGCAGTGTAGTGTGTTGATAGATACATTGGATGCTGGATGTGTTTGTAACCTGTTAGTTGCTGGTTGGACGGTGACATGTCTCACCTAGTCATGTCAAATTAAGACTGCTACATCAGCATCTTCACCCCGTCTCACAGACAACACACACACTGAAACATTTAGATGAATTTAAATGATACATTTTAACCACTCACTTTCTCCATATTAACACCACAGCAGCCGAATGATTCTGTACACCCTTTGCTGAGGCGACGTGACAGTGGTGAACGCATCAAAATGGCAGCACTCACAGTTGTGTGTGGTTGTGCGCTGTCACCGGTACTCAGCGCAGGATCCAAAACACCAAAGAGGAACAAGCTTAGCAGCTCTCTCAGCTTAGCAACAAGGGGTAGCAACTAGTCAAGAGCTGTGAGGTAACATGCTGCAGTGACCTCTGATGTAGAGGAAGCAGTGGGGGCGGGATTATGTGAAGCATACTGATGACACTCACACATGTCAGGCTTTCTTCACTACGGAGCATCGTCACAGAACAATGGGTACCTTTTAACTACGGCTTTTACTTTGTGATTGAGCCTCCTGGTTAACTGGGCGATGTGAGACCAGCAACGGATTTAAATTAAACAGTAGAAAAAAAGAGTTGTCATGATCGATGACGAGGGAATCATTGTAGTTCTGTCGCCCACTCATTAGCAGCTACATTGGAAAGGCAGGGATGACTCAATCAGAGAAATAACACTGAGACATCACTCACAGTGTCGCTTTACATACATGAGCACTACTCCGCAACGAAGAATTATGCTGGTATTCGATAGTTTTTGGGGGAATTCATATTTAGATTCATCTGCAACAAATGTTATTTAGTACACCATCCCATATACTGTACGTCCATCATAGATGAATCACACACATGTACACACACTGCCATGTTCAAACCTGATCAATTGTCAGCAGACTTGTAGAAGGCCTTCTCCAGCAACATTGTTATGAATATTCATTACACTAAGTACTTTTCCCTCTGTGGCTGCACTTGTGAAGGTCAAACTAGCCAGCTCTCATTTGGAGCTGCTCAGCATGACAGAGAGGTAAGCCAGAGCATGCTTTTGTAATATTACATAAAGATGAGGAGGGAGCGCTGCTGACAGCTGTGACGGGCTATTAATTATGGTTTCACGAATGTGCGTCTGTGGTGCGTGTTGGGAGGGGTGCAACACAGTCACAATGCTCAATCAAAGCCATCAAATCAGAAAACTTTGAGCTTTAATGGGGCCATTTTATGGGTGAACTAATTAATTTCCTTGTGGCTGCCTTATTGAAATAAATGCCTGAATTCAGCTGGCGTTGTAGCAGGAGAGAAGAAGCAGTTGACCTTTACCGCTATGGGATTTTCTTTACTACATCTCGTTATTCCGCCTTTCTCCCTGACAAAGAAGGCAACGTTGAGTTTCGACGGGCGTCCGCGAGTAAGACATCTCTCGCTGTCATGTGTTCATCCTTCTCAGCTCTGTTCATCCGTCACTTTGTCTCTCACCTTGCTTCTCTCCTTCCCTCTTCCCTCCGGCACGGGGGCCACAGCGTGAATGAGATGTTGGGTGCATGGTAATTGAGTAGGTATTGATTGGACTGCAGCGTGGCCTACGAGAGGCCAATGAGAGCCGGGGGATCAGAGCAGCACCACTGACTGCGTCTCTCATCCCACATTCTGCAGGAAAACATAAACGCAGTACTGCTAAAGGCACTACAAAACAAAGGAACATTACATTTGTAGATAACACAGGCATGCCTTGTTCTCCTACATGAATCTGCTGTTAGCTCTGATTCGAGACCCAGGAAGAGCGTCCTTCAGCATTGGCTGTATCATTTGACTAACTGCGTGCATCATCTGAGCGAGGCTGACTGTCATATTTCACTGCGATGTCACCACTGGAGACTGAGCTGCCATGTCGGTGAGCCTGGCCAGAGAGGAACTGATGTGGAAATGTTTGCTACGGTGGAAGGGGGGGGGTGTTATTGCTCTGTCAGCATGCCGTCGCTGTGCACATGCTGAACCCTCTTGTTCTTCCCCTCCGTTCTACCTGCAATGACTTGGAGGCTTTTGAAAAAACAAGTAATGCTGACAACAGGTGAAGAAGAAAGAAAGGGTTCCTAGGGCGGGACATTATTGTCATAAACAGCGTGTGTGCACATCGTGCTTTTAAAATTAGATCAATCATTTGAAATGATGTTTTATGTACAAGTGTTTAGTTGCTTTTATGAGCAATTGTTGCATCGTTTGCACTCAGTGTCTTGCCATTTGTTTAGTGCATGATATCAATAGTAACATACATAAAGACAGGCAAGCTTAGTCAGCCCTCTATCTTGTATTGTCAATTGAATTAAAACAATTACTTATTTGCTTTTTTTGCTGAGACTTAGATAAGGAAATTGATAGCAATCACATGTCTGCACAGTAAATACCAAGCTACTCCCAGCTGTCAGCTAGCTTAGCATAAAGACTGGAACAAGGGGAAACAGCTGACTCTGTCCAATGGAAACTTAATTCTACTGTCGCTTCTTTTTTTATGCTTTTTTTTTTAAAATATCAATCAAAAAATCTAAATATAGAGTGTTCATTTGTGAGCTATACAGATTCTGGTAGGTGGATTTGCTATATTCAGACTGAGCCAAGCTAGGTTTTACGCCCTCAATACAATTATGATTCTTAGCTTATTTAGCCAACTGCTCGAGGCCTTATTTATCAGATATGAGCACTATCCTCCTTCTCGTCTAACTCTCATTTTCTATTTTACCTAGATGATGTACAGTAAATCTGCCTGACAAACCATCAGCTATTAAATACAGTATCAGCTGATTGATTTGTATGTCAAATAGATCAAATAGAGCTGTTTGGTATATATTCAAATCGCTCATCCTGACTCCACTGCAGCCACAACATTATTTTTGAACACAGCTTTTCTACATTTAACTCGTGACGCATGGATTTCAGAGGGAGAGAGTGTGTGTGTGATGTGTACAGGCAGCTCTGAAGGCATCCGGGCACATCCAGCCCATGGCATGTGTGAGCACAGAGCTGCATAAACTGCAGTGAGAGCCCTGAGAGGTGAAGCAGGGGGGAGGTGGCTAAACGGGCTTCCCGGCCAATACCGAGCAAGCACTGGTTACCATGGGAACACATTGATTATTTAACAAGTTGGACGAAGCCTGTGCCCTGCACTTGCCAAGCTTCAGTGGGAGTCTGTGTGGCTTTACTGTCCCGAGGGTCTGCAGCCAAGTGTTGTGTGGTGCAATGCCATCGGGACGTGATACACATCCACCGTGATGCTGAGAGACAAGAGACAGACACACACCATCTCAACTGACAGAAGAGCAAGATGATAGATTGATGAATAAGAAGCTATTATGAACAGATGGGTGGATCAGACGAGGGAGTGAAAGAAAAAAAAAAGCACTTTGAATTTTCTTCACTCCTGGTGGTCAGTTGGGACTTGTTGTAATGGTCTCATGCTGGCAAAGCAGTCTGGACTCATTGTGTGTACATGAGGTCTTTTGTTTCCAGTATGCTCACTTGCCTACATGTACAGGGGTCATCATAGCAAAAGCTCCTGTATAACGCTGAACGCTGCATTGCAGGTGGTTCAGAAGTTAATAACAACAACTGCAAACAGCCATTAGGGATTGGATTAAATGGAAATATAAGGATTCTATGGTGTTCATATACCTGCCATATCCATCTACGACAAATTAGCATAGCTGCTCAAATATTTTAGGGCAAGTCTCTTTATAACCCCATTTAAACCTGGCATTGACATGCGATCTGTATTTGGATAAGGACAGACATTTGTTATAGTATCATTGTTTGCAGAAAGCATTGTGGGATTAGTTCGACTAGCTTGCATTGTGCTCGGATCCCAGCCAGTTTGAAATACATCCATTCAGCGTGACCACAAATACAAAGAAAAATGTTGAAAGGTCACCTCACTACTCCTGTCCCTGCTTTTGGCAAATCAGATGAAAGCTACAACTATTAACAATATCTAACAAGTCTTCCTTTTTATAAAGTGATGAAACTCGGTGACGCCGGTCTATTGAATTGCTTTCTTTTATCTCGTACACCAAACACAGATCATATGTTATCACTAGGTGTAAATGAGCCTGTATTGACCCAATCTCAGATCTCAAGGGCTAGTCAAAGTCAATGACACGTCTTTATAGGCAGCTATCAAGTCTTTCAGGTGTCTGATTCCTGTGAAAGCTGATGATGGTGTTTTTACTCAGCAGAGAAAGAGATCTTTAGCCTTTCAATACAGATGAACAGAATACAATGATTTCAATTTCCCGCTGTGTGGCTCTTAAATCTTTTTTTTTTTTTTTTTTACTTAAAGGGGACCTATCATGCAAAATGCACTTTGTGATGTCTTTTATACATAAATATGTGTCCCCGGTGTGTCGGGGAACTCATGCAGCGTCAGAAAATAAAACCCTCTCTCTTTTCTTCCGTACCCAAATCTTTTAAAAAAAACGGGTGTACAACGAGCGGATACAGATTTCCATCCACTGTGACGTTTTCCATCCGCTGTGACGTCGGCGGACCCACAGAAAGTTGCTATCAGAAAAATGCCTGGCGTGTTTTGGACGTATTCTCGTCTTTGTTTACATTAGCAAGCCTCGCTAACACTCAGAGCTGACCTGTACTTAAGAGCACATGTGTTTAAAAAGCAGGAAATAAAAAAGAACTCACCTTGTGATAAACCTGCAAGAGAAAAAGCATTTGAGCTCCATACTATTTCAGAAATAATCCTTGAGGTGGTTTAAACGTTTTATCACGTTTTATCACAACCGAATTTCACTTTATCTCCGGTAGAATTCTGATCAGGCATTAGCTCTGCCTCCTCTTCTTTCTTTTTTTTCAAGCTAAGGACCCAAGATCCGCGTTTCTCTAACAGGGTTGCAAAAGAGGGGTTTGAGGCATGGCTACAATGGGTGATCTGTTTGGTATTGTGAAAAAAAAATTCACACATGTTTTATATAGGTATGGCCCTACAATATATTTTTCAAATATAGCATGATAGGTCCACTTTAAATCTGACTCAATCCTCCAGGCTCAAATCTGCAGTTATGGCACTGAACCACATCTGTAACATTTCTCCTGCTTCACCTATTACATCTCTCAAGTTATCTGACCCACATTCACCTGCAACACACTGACAGACATTCCCATCCCCTTATTGGTTGACAACAATCTATAAGAGTCTTCTTTTGTCTTCACAGCTGTGATCTACAACCAACATACACATTTACATTAATGCTGGTCGCTTGCACATACTCTAAGGACTTGCCATAGCACAGACAGATCCTAGTGCAGGTTTACATCATAAACATCCATAGTGGTCACATTTTTAATTGGCCGTCTTCCTCCTCTGGGCAGCAGGTTAGCGTCGAGGTAAAAGCAGGCTACCAACAATCCCAAGGAGGGAGGGTTAATCCATCTTAATCCGAGTTACCTGAGTAAATTACAAAATGTTAAACAAACTCATGTTGAGATTACTTATGTTGAGATTATCTTCCATTATTCCTTCCTGTTTGCTTGTTATGCGAGATTCAGATAGAGGGATTACGCAGCAATCCCAGGACGGGATAATACTGCTGTTTTCTCCGACTGATGGGTTTATTGTATTTCAGATGGACTCGTAGGTTCAGTGATCCCATTGGTCCACCATGATACTTATGTTAAGCGCTGCTGGCATTATACTGTAACAGGTGTGTTTTGTCATATGTGGTCTCCGAGGCGGATTCAGTAGCTTTGTCTGTCCGTCACCGAGGGACAGTAGTAGCCGATGTATTCCCCTGTGTGGCCCTCAGGCTGTGTTTCATCATATTTAGCTGTATTTGCTTTGGTTTTTATCCACAATAGACAGTCACTAAAATAGCTGCTGTGGACCTCACACTCATAATACAGATGTTTCTACTATTAAACCCTCGACAGGATTTAGGGCATATGTAATGCGGAGGGGTCTAAGATGAAGAAGGGCAACAACAACAAAAAGCGCAAAGCATTCATGAGAAATGTGCAACACAAGCACACAGACATGAGCATCTGTTAGTCCTTATGCAGATTACAACGGAGGGCTGATTTTGCTGACTGGGAGGAGGGAGGGAGGGAGGGGGGGGACAGCTGTCCAGAGTCATAGCACATCACCACGAGTGGAGCGGGTCAAATCTGGAGCTCCCATTTATCTGGAGAGCAACCTTCATTACCAGGGAACTCACCAAATGAGGAGTGTGACGAATAGGAGAAATGAATTGACACCTGCACACAGCTTGTGAGGCGATGAGGGACTTTGATCAAAGGATCAGATCTTTTGTAGAGCGTGTTTCAAGATATGTCTTGTGTTGCAGTCTCGTGCAATATGATTGGAAAGTGCTTTTTAAATACTGCTCAGGTAGTATAATCTTAGATGTGATAAGATATTAATTTAATATCTCAGGATTCAGTAAAATACGCCGTTTACTCAGCAGGATTTTTTCTGATCAATGTAAGAAAATAGCTTGATTTTGCCCAAAAAAAGCCATTAAATGTCATCAATTTTATTTGAACCACAAACGGTATTTGAATTAATAATAACAGGATATCAGTATCACAATATGAAATAATGAATATGATTATAGAGTATTATGTCTATAGTGCTCATTATACAATAATTGTAATTTTTGTGATATTTTAAAACAAATACCATAATGTCCTTATAAAACAATATAAGGTGTGGTTCATTGAGCTTAAGAAACACTTTCAAATGATATGCATGTGATCAAGCACCTTAATTCTTTCTTTATTATATTGAGATGGAACACATACCTTCTTACACCAAGTTATAATTAAGCTTTTATGCTCGTAAACATAGATTGTGAAATTCCCATAACTGAATCCCACATAATATTGAATCACAGTATATGTGTCAAAATATACATTTTTGGCTAGCTCTACATCTGCGTATATATTATATTGTATACGTGCCACTGTCAACTCTTTACAGATATAATGGCAGAACAGCACAGTTAATAAGTGGTTTCCAGTGTGTGATGAATCAGGAGGAAGATCACAATCAGCTGCTTGGACACAGTATCTGCATTTATTAAGACAGAGCTGAGAGGGTGAGATTAGGGGAGGTGGGGGAGGGTATGGGTAAGATAGGCAGCTAGTGATTTTCTCTTCAGTGTCTGACCTGAGGAAGTGTAAGATCCCCAAGCAGCGCCGTCAGCATCCCCTCACCCATGCAGCTCAATCAAATCAATAAAAAGTAGACAGCCAGTGTGCTGAACTAGAAGATGGCCATCAAGCTGCTCCTAAACCACCCAGCGTCTCCTCTTCACTCCTCTCTGTTTCCACTTTCCAGCTTCTTCTTCTTCTTCTTCTGGCCTCAAACTGAACAAGAGACACCAGGTGGCACAATGGAGCAGAGCTGGAGAGTTAATTGAACTGTGAAACTTAATATGCAGCACTTGTCGTTGGGTTCGACTGGATTTTAAAAAGCTGATAATGTTGCACATCAATATTGCTAATAGGTCATCAGCATTTTACTCTTTTCAGGGACCCAAAGAATAAAAAAATATTTAGTGTTTGCCATTAAAAAAGTGCCAAAGGGGGTCATTAACAAAAGCAAAAAGGACAAGAAAACGTTTATTTAAACTTTTACTGAAACACAATAGAACACGCTTTCCCAAAAATCATTATGATGTTTTTGAACCAACATTAAAAAATCATGTTTAATTTGCAACAATATAACATTGAGAACATAACAAATCTTTACATTTCAGAAGTTAAAACGCCACGTTTCGCATTTTTCATTTATTGGATGCATTGATTATTATTGTATCTTTTTTTTTTTATTGAAAAAATAATTCGTATGCATTTAAGGCTTAATGATTATGTGTTAACTGGTTAAGCTACAAATTAGAAAACCGAGAATAGTGAATAATTTACAGCAAAAATTGTCCTGCCAATGTTCCAAACATACATTAACTTATACTTTGTTTGCCTGATAAATGGCTTAAATAACTAATGGATTATCACATAATGTCAAATTGTTGTTGAATAAGCCTCTGTCAGGTATCTAATCAATAAACAACTAATCATTTCAGCTTCACTTATATGAAATAACCCCCTTAATTATAGAATAGAAAAAGAGCATTTGCACATTCCGTTGGTCTCTGTAGTATTCCTACAGTATTACATGTAGCCTGTGATGCTAAATAAATGGTTACCGAGCCATGAATTCATGCATTTTGTATGTGATACTACATGGTGATATTTGTGTGTGTGAAAAGGGAAGAGGATGTGGGATAAACGTATTGTCCCACCGGCTGAAACCACAAGCTGGTTTCTTTTATCAGGTGACCGCAGGACGTCCGGCGGTGTCGGTTAATAAGCAGCGGTCTCTCTGCCCCAGTCCTCATTCTCAGTCCTCACACCTTTCCAACATCCCCCCACACACACACACACACACACACACACACACACACACACACACACACACACACACACACACACACACACACACACACACACACACACACACACACACACACACACACACACACACACACACACACACACACACACACACACACACACACACACACACACACACACACACACACACACACACACACACACACACACACACCCACTCTCCTCCCCAAGGAGATTCACCGACTGTTCCCATGGCATCCGTTCACTTTGCTCCCCAGTGATGGTGTGTGTACCGCATTACGTCTGTGTGCTGCCAGCCTCACACACAGAGATAACGTGTATCTCTTCATATTCACAGGCCAACCCTCCCCCCATCATCGTCAACGCAGACTCACTAGATGCAGGCCCTTATGTAAGTATCTGTTCTCTCTCTCTGTACAGTATATATCTGGCTCATTCACACTCCCTCTGTGTGTGTGTGTGTGTGTGTGTGTGTGTGTGTGTGTGTGTGTGTGTGTGTGTGTGTGTGTGTGTGTGTGTGTGTGTGTGTGTGTGTGTGTGTGTGTGTGTGTGTGTGTGTGTGTGTGTGTGTGTGTGTGTGTGTGTGTGTGTGTGGTGTGTGTGTGTGTGTGTGTGTGTGTGTGTGTGTGTGTGTGTGTGTGTGTGTGTGTGTGTGTGTGTGTGTGTGTGTGTGTGTGTGTGTGTGTGTGTATATGTGAAAAGCCATCCTCCTGCTAGCAACATGCTGTTTGCCATGTGGACTGTCATCCATTATCCTATTGACCCCGCCTGTTTGTGGTGAATGTGCACTCTGCAGCTGCACATGTACATGTAGTATCACACTGCAGGTGTATTTTAGGAAATAAAGCCACATTTGAATGCAGCATATCAGGAATTGAAATGTGCTATTTTTAGTAAGTGATATAATCTAGTGAATGTATCTTCAGTATATTTTGATCACAACCCTATTCTCCAGGGATTATAGTGTGAAGGATTTAGCTGAAACATTTGCACGCTTCTCTTTTTTTGTTAATCTATTTTTAAAATATGCCATAATTCAGTCTCACGTAACAAACCATTGTGCTTTTTGTTTTCACAGGTAAATGGCAGTGATGGGATGTACAAATACGAAGAGATCATTTTAGAGCGGGTGAGTTTTACCAGTTGCTTTTTACATTTCGTTCCACAATACACACTCTCCTCTATAATGTATTCCCTGCATGATGGATGGATATCTCCCCACTAGGTGGTAGTAAGAACCTCAGTCTTCAAATATTGGGCTTGAAGAACATGAAAACCATAGAAAACTCTTAATTACTGTACATTTATGAGAATCATATGTGATATTATGTGTTAGTCAACTAATGGCTGTTACATCAGTGCAGTTACAGCGCCTCATGTGAGTATGAGCACAGACTAATGGCAGTGAGGCATAGTTTTTACATAATCCTGATGCACATGTCATAAGCAGACGCCAGCAATGTAAAGTGCTCTCCTGTTCAATTGTTCAGCAGGCACCACTGCACTTGTCAGCGGCGGTTCAGCTTGTAGTGGCAGAGCTATATGTTTCTACTCTCATTACTCAACCCACATATAGATGCACCTCCGATCCCATGATAGATGCACACTGTCTCTCTGCCCCTTCCTCTCTAAGTGGCATTTCTGCATGCGGCGGGCTTAAATAAGCTATGCAAAGTCACACGTTAAAAGGTCTGTGGGTGTGTAACATTGGGTGGTAAGGCCCGGTGTACTCTTCCCGAGCAGCACACTGGGAGGCCTCAGCTTCCCTCTGTCCTAATTTGTTGCGATCGTTGCTCATTAATTATAGAAAAAAAGAAAGTGAAGTCTTTTCTCAGCTGTCTTGTTTGCTGCCTGTCTCTGTGGCCAGGGCTGTCAGAAGCAGCAGTGCGCCCGGACCCACTGGATCCAAATGGGTCCTCTGTCATTTCAGGATCAGGGAAGACAGGGAGGCTGTGGTTTCTGCCTCCTGCAGTGAGTGAGACACTCTGTATCACGCTTCTCAGCTCATCTTTACGTTACATCATAAATCCACTTTTCTGTGGACACAGGGCATTCGTAACACTGATGCCTCTCTGTGGGTTGACAGAGTAAGCGTGACATTTTGAATGAAGTGTCCTCTTCTAATGAAATACATGGCATTATCATTTGTCATGTGCAAGGACAAACACACACACACACACACACACACACACACACACACACACACACACACACACACACACACACACACACGTGTTCAAGAACATGGACATCAGAAATGCCTTGTGAGATCCCTGGAGCAGTTTGCATCGATCACGTGTTCCTCGGAGATACTAATACACTTAAGAGCCACATTGCACTGACCCTGAGCCCGCATTGAGTCCATCACTTACATCAAAGTGTATGTGTGTTTGTCGTTTATGGTACCATATGCCAATCATAACCTGTGTGCAGGGGAACTCTGGCCTGGGCTTCAGCATTGCTGGAGGAATAGACAATCCCCACATTCCTGATGATCCGGGGATCTTCATCACTAAGATTATCCCTGGAGGAGCAGCTGCTATGGATGGAAGGCTGGGGTGAGTTTCCTTCCTCCCTTTCTCCACCTCACCTCCTTTCCTTGTTTTCAAACTCCTCTGCAGCAGAGCTGTGGGGGGAGGAAGACTTTCTACAGCCCTCTGCCCCCAGGCTCTTTGTGTTTCCTCAAAGTTATGATTCACAAACTGAAGCCTGAAACATGCAAAAATAATGATATGGAGTGCTTTTTTATGTGTGTTGGAGGTTTCTGATTACATTGGCCATACTAGGGTCCCTCCTGTCTTCTGTTGACTGACAGGGTGGGTGTGTGGGATTCATATTAAAAGGTTTCCCTCCACAGGGTGAATGACTGCGTGCTGCGTGTGAACGACGTGGATGTGTCCGAGGTGGTTCACAGCCGGGCGGTGGAGGCCTTGAAGGAGGCGGGGCCAGTGGTGAGGCTGCTGGTCCGACGGAGGCAGGCTCCACCCGAAACGATCCTGGAGGTCAACCTGCTGAAAGGGCCCAAAGGTCGGGTTTCACATCGCACTACACACACTACAATAGAAATGGAGATTAAATCTGGAAACAAAGACATGGAATATCACTAACAATGTGTTAAATCCGAGGTTGTTCATTGTACATGTTTTGACTTTCTGATTGTGTTTATTACTCAACAGGGCTTGGATTCAGCATCGCTGGAGGGATCGGAAACCAACATATCCCAGGAGACAACAGCATCTATATTACCAAGATCATAGAAGGAGGAGCTGCCCAAAAAGATGGACGACTGCAGACTGGAGACCGCCTGCTAGCTGTAAGAGCCTTCCTCTGACACAGACACATACTGAGGGTTCAAATCTAAATCTGCCCATTTTAGATACTCATGTAGTTCTGTGCGACTTAGAAAGGAAAGCAGCTATTGTTGTTAGTAGCGATAACAAACATTTATTGCTTTAGCCGGGCATGTTTGATGACTGAATGTCTATGGGACATAAGCACTTTACATTTACTAGTACAACCCACATGAGCTTTTATGATTGTGCATAATCAATAATCTACCATTTGGGCAATAAGGTGGGACAATAAAAGGCAATTAGCTGGAAAGGGTAATACAACGACTGTATCACTTTCATATTAAGGTGAAAAATTAAACATCCAATGCTCAGTTAACACATGCTGCACTGTGAGTAATTTACAAAGAGCACATCACTTTTTTGTCGTTGAATATTTAAATAAAAACGGATGTAATATATGAAGTGTTAAAAAAATACTTTTGACTGACGGTATGTTTGCAGAGAATTGGATCTGAAAAGAGAAACTGGTGAAATTCAGCACATCTTAAGAACCCCTACCTACTGCTTTGACCTCTGTTAACGCCGCGCGGCACACCAACCCTCCTCTCTGCCGTTTGAATGCACCGAAATCTCACAATACCTCACAGCTATGATTCATTATTGTGTTGGCTGGTGTGATGGCTGCTGTGATGCGTGATGTTGTCACACCAAAGCAAAGACACGAGGTGTTCAAGTGTTGACACAAGGCATTTTTTTCACCCCTCTTCTCTTTTCTTGACAAACTCAGGTGAACAACATCGTGCTACAAGACGTGCGTCATGAGGAGGCCGTGGCTGCGCTGAAGAACACCTCCGACATGGTTTACCTCAAGGTGGCTAAGCCGGGACCTGTGCACCTCAACGACATGTACGCCCCCCCAGACTACTCAAGCAGTACGTATCTACCTCTTCCTGTTGCTCCAGTCAGGATGCAAACAGAGTTAACACAGTCCAAATGCAAAAACTATATTTTATAAGCAACCAGCTCCAAAACGAGAACAGGTTTATTTATATAAAGTATTTGATTGAAAGTAAAGGGTGATTTCTAAGTCAAGGTACAGTAGGAGCGTTTTGCACTAGGAAATCTTTTTTATCTTTTTCGGAGATGTTGAATTTTAGAGTTGGATCACTGTTCTCTCCCCAATACTGCTATGCCCAGACACCCACATAGTGACACACACACACACACACACACACACACACACACACACACACACACACACACACACACACACACACACACACACACACACACACACACACACACACACACACACACACACACACACACACACACACACACACAATCCTACCCACAGCAACAACGAGCGCAGCTCTCTGCCTCCCACTGAGTGAGGATAGTTTCTCACATCCCACCTGCTCATGAGAGCCCACGATCTTGAGCTGCAGCTTCTCAAATGTTCTCAGTACAGCGATTTAGTATAAGAGCGGGCTATTGAATGCTTTTTGTATGTTCTGAATGTTTGCAGGGTTTAAGCCAACCTCTAATGCAGACTTAACCCCGCTCTGATAGTATAACCCGTGGTCAGCTGATCTGGATTTGAAGCCCTTGTTGTTAACATGCTCAGCTGCCTCCATCTAAAACGTAGATTCAGGGGAAAAGAGTGTTTTTATGCTTGTGATCTGTCTTTGTGTGCATGCCGAAAGACTACACTTTTTTTTAGAAAAGAGGCTAAGGAGTTTTAAAACAACATCAAGTCTAGATTACTGAATAAGCTCTGCTGCGGGAATAAAAGGCCATTTCCTAAACGTCACTTTGGTTCTTCAAAGGGAAATTCTGGCTTTGTACAAGCTGGGACCTATTTTTGTAGTTTTGGCCACGATTCCTCTTGCTAATAATAATCATTGTTCCAACCAACTCAATTGTGAAGATTTGGAAACAAACAAACCCACAGATTGGGCAAACTTATTTGAAAGAGAAACTCAAGGCAAGTGTTAAAATGATCGCTCAAACTGTTTGATCATATGAGAGACTTTGACCTTTAATCTGCTGTAACTGCCATAGTTGTGTGCAAACTATTTTCTTGTGCACTATCAATACATGCTGACAAACGCCTCAGGACAGATGTATGTATGTGGCGTTTTATAAAGCTATATCCAACATCAATAATAGGATATTTTGGTTTATTTATTTATTTATATATGCACATTAATGAACATTTCTGTAAACGTGCCAGAGTTAGCCAAGAGGCTATTTTTCATCTGTAGTCCCTGGACAGATTTTAAAAGTCAACCTAAAACACATTTCATTTTAAACATGTAAATACAATACATTTAAAACAAGCAACAGTCATTACTGGGATACTTAAATAAAACAATTTAAAATATAGAACATTAAAACAAAACAAATAAAACAAAACAAAAGAACACAGGCGGTGGATTGTAAGGAGCAGAAGATTGGGTTCAATTGTTGTCAATCAATCAGATCAGAAAACATAATCAAGATCCCACAGGCGTCCAATCATTGAATGAAGCTAAGCAAGGGGAGAGGAGGGGAGTATTTTGATTGAAATCTTGCTTTACAGTTGCTCAGTGTGCAGTGCTCGGTGTTGCGTGTGTTGTACTCACTCTGTCTTTCTCTCTACTGGCATGGCCCTCCCTCCAGCCTTCCCCACCATGGTAGACAACCACGTCGGCCACAACTACATGGGGGCCATGGAGCCCAAGCCAGTGTACCCGCCGCCCCAGGTCACCCCGTCCAGGTACTCGCCTGTTCCCCGCCACATGCTGGGGGAGGAAGACTTCACAAGGTATGTTACAGACCGGTTCCTCCATGAATGACTCTCCTCTCTTATGTTACCCTCACACAGGCTCCACGAGTGTACATATGAACGATTGTAATGCATAAACTTGCATTGGTGGTGGATAGCAACTCATTGCCATTATGCGGTTGTAGAAAATCATTTCTGTGGAACTGAATTGCACATCACAACATTACATATGTATATTATTTGTAGGTTTGCATGGGTTTCTCTTTTCCTCCGTTTTGTTGCTTTTTATAGAGGTGTTGTGTAAGGTGATGTGGTTAATTTTGAACAATACATGAACGTACAGCAATTTAAAACGCTCTTGTGAAGTGTTTCATGGACAAAATATGTTTTAGCTTATAAGGGTCCTGGCGGTGCATACTGTATTTTAGCTGTGACAGTGTGTGGTGGCTGTGTGCTGACCAAATACTTTGCAGAGAGGCTTCTTGTCACTTCTTGAACTTGTTATGACTGTGTTTTAACCTTTGACCTCCTATCCAAGTACTGGATCAGAAGTAGCATTCATAGAGGCTTGATTGGAGTGCCCCACAAGGCCTTGAGTCATCTTAGCCCACAGCTCGGGGCAGGGGGCTGTATTCCCCCCTGTGTGTGCGTGACTGCATGCAGGCGTTTATGCGTGTTGTGGAGTGAACGTGTTACCCGATGAGTGTCCGTTACGTGGCCCTGTACAAGCTGTCTACATGACTTGTATGTGCATTTGTCGCCTGTTTGTTGGTATGTGTGCTTTATATGTGTCCTACACTTGTTCCGTTCACTGTGATTCCTGTACCCCACAGCAGGGCTGAGCCTATTTACAGTGTCATCCACAAACCTGGGGACATCAAGGTGCCCCAGGCCCTCTACAGAGGCTTCTGTCCTTCCCCTGCTCCCTTGTGCCAAGGTCCACTCCCCTTCTCTGGCAGGTACTAACCTAGACCATCACGCCTTGCTTAGCTAACCCTCCTCTGTATAGCTTAGCACCTGGATCTGGCAACAGACCGGAGTAGGGCCAGACAGGGACTACTGCCTTACTTTGTGTACAAACTACACAAGAAGAAGAAGAAGAGGAGGAGGAGGAGGAGGAGGAGGAGGAGGAGGAGGAGGAGGAGGAGGAGGAGGAGGAGGAGAAAGATGGCAATGGACTTCTTTTAGCTTTCTGTTTGTGTGTTTGCATGTACATGTTTCCTCACCTTATGTCTACCTTACTGCTTTGTATGTTGTCACTTTTAGTATGTTGCCGCTTTTTATGTTTCCAATGAAAAACTAAATACTACAAAAGCAAATTTTGTAGTATTTAAAAGCAAGCGTTTTATAAAAATTAGCTTATTATTTCTCACCCTTTGTGTGTTTGTTTTTTTGCTCTACTTAATTTCACAGTCATTAACTGTCCATACATTTTGCTACTAATCTGCTCACATGTATGATTCTAAACCAATACGGCCCTGTTTAAAATGGAGCTGTACCTGCTCCTCACAAACACATCTCCACAGGAGTGCAGCTGAAAGGGCTTCACGCTCCCACAAGCTGCTCGATTCCATCTGTCAGGAGGCTTCGACAAAACCAAGCCTCCATCTCGGGCCAAGCTACTTTCATGAGGACAATAATATACGTGATACTTATGGCAATGTGTTTGGAATAACCAAATGTGCAAAAGGCCTCGCTTTAGTTTCATTTATTTGTTTTCCTTTGTATTCACCGTCTTTCCTACCCTGCTTCACCTCATGGATGAATGCGCTGGTGTTTCAGTGTGTGAACCATTGCTTTCTATGTTATGTGTTTGTGTTGAATGTAGCTTATATTGTGTGCCATAAATGCCGTGTGTGTGTGTGTGTGTGTGTGTGTGTGTGTGTGTGTGTGTGTGTGTGTGTGTGTGTGTGTGTGTGTGTGTGTGTGTGTGTGTGTGTGTGTGTGTGTGTGTGTGTGTGTGTGTGTGTGTGTGTGTGTGTGTGTGTGTGTGTGTGTGTGTGTGTGTGTGTGTGTTGAATGTAGCTTATATTGTGTGCCATAAATGCTGTGTGTGTGTGTGTGTGTGTGTGTGTGTGTGTGTGTGTGTGTGTGTGTGTGTGTGTGTGTGTGTGTGTGTGTGTGTGTGTGTGTGTGTGTGTGTGTGTGTGTGTGTGTGTGTGTGTGTGTGTGTGTGTGTGTGTGTGTGTGTGTGTGTGTGTGTGTGTGTGTGTGTGTGTGTGTGTGTGTGTGTGTGTGTGAGAGTTGTTGGTGGTGTAGCTCAAGTCCGGTTGTTGTTCTGTATAAGAAAGGGCAGTACAGGAGGCTGACCGGGGCCACCCAACATAAATATTCTTCTTTGCAGCGTTGGAATGTTTTGCCTGCTGCTCTACAGTATGAATGTAAATATAAACAGAGTCGTGCTGTTACCATAAATGTAATGGGGGAGTAAGAGCCTGATCCGGTGCGAGCCAGCGGACCAGAAGCAGCAGACTGTCCTGCAGCTGTCATGATTCATCTGCACACTGGGAAAACCAGGCCATGCACTCAGGTCTTACCCGTCTCATCACCAGTGCTGCCAGCTCCGATCACACACACACATACTGTGTACACCGAGACATTTGCTCACGATGTGCTGAGTGACACATGCGAGCCCACACGCAGATACACACAATCTGAGTAGGGTATTCTGATCCGACTCTTTTAGTCTGGATCAAATACCTGTGTGTCTTGTATTGCTCAAGACCTGGCCGATCACAGTGTCTAATTCATAAGCTGCATGCTTCACTGTGTAAATAACTGAAATACTTGATATGTAACACGACATCAGGCTTGGCTTTTTGACATTGCTTTCCTATCTTTGTAAAAACAAAATTGACACATAATTACATGGATATAAATGTGCTTCCTATATATATTATTAAAAATGATAAATGGAACACGAGCAACTTGGTAAACAATCTCAAAATAAAAAAATAAACAAGAATTGTAATTTGAATGTAAACCTTAACAATATAGCAACAAATGAGTCAATTTTAATTCCAGTAAATAAAATATAAACTGAATCGAATCAAATTAACATCTATTTTAATATCGGTATCGCCGCATCCTTAGCTTTAATTGAACCCACAATTATGACACTGACACATACATGCTGGTATTCTTCCTGCAATGAGAGCGGCTCACATACTGTGGCCATGTATTCACCTGTTTGTCTTATGTCCGCTGCATAATCAGAAAAAAGTGTCCCGAAGAACATCATGGCTAGCAATCAGCTGGATCACAATCAAATCAGACAGACAAATAGCAGACCCCTCCCTCCCGCCCCTGCAGCTTCCCCATTGCCAGTAGGGGTTATTTTCGATGGAAGCTGTAGTAAGCGCAGGCTTCCGCAGAAGTGGAGCAGGCTGGTTGTGAGGAATGAGTCAGAGCTTGTATCGGCCCTCTGCCCATCTGCACATCCCCCTCAGTGGTGTCATCGCAGACACATCCTCCCCCTTCTCCATCTGATATTGCCCCTTTCTTCTGGAGATAAGTCAGTACTGTACATCCTTGTCTCTGTCCACAGTGGACTTTATACGAGATAAAACCTCTGTTTAAATATGCATGCGTAGTGTAAACATACTGTGTGCCGTGGTGACAGTGTGCACCATCACAGCCTTGCGTACACAAGGCGGCTTTGTTCATGCACAGCTTACGTAAATGCAGAAGCCTGTGGACTGCAGCAGCAGGTGAGCTCATCAGTAACTATGTGTGTTTCATGCAAAAACACAAGACCTTTGACTGATCTGCTCAATAATTCAAGCATCAATAATTAGAAATGCTAAGAGCTTCTTAAAAGCTGCAAAAGCAAAAAAGGGGAGTTTGAAATAAAAGAAATCACAGCGGGATTCAGCCGAGTACTCGTCTTAGGTGTTAATCATTCATCCCTCCAGTTTTATTCTTAGTCACAGTGAGAGGCATGACATATCTTTGACTGTCTATCACCTTAGCAGTGAATACATTTTTCCCTGTCAAAGGAGAAGAAAATAGCCGGCCATGACGAAGAGGCAGTGACCAAAAATCTATGGGGGAAATTTCAGCAGTGAAAAGGAAGGCAGTGACAAAGCAGTATTTAAATGTTAACAGTATACGCCTCTATACATAAGCTGATGTAATCCATTTGTGGGGGAAAGGGAGGGATAAAATGCTGCGAGAGGTAGTGTCTGTGTGGAAAATGGCGTCCATCTGCAGTGTCCACCATTAATCAGCCAAGCAGAGCCAATTAGTGTGCTGAGTCCCGGGCAGCGTGACCCGCTGAACCCCGCTGCCCAGATCTCCATTCACAGCTTTAGGATCGAGCTGCAACCGCCTCGGCCAAAACCCTGAAGCAGAGAGGGAAAATATAGCGGTGGGAGGGGGAGTAGGTTTTGAATTAGAGAAAAGAGTCGCAGGAGAAATGGCTGGGCATAGAGAAAGGGCTTTTACCGCTCAGTAACTGTTTACATTCCTGGCAAAGATGAAAAGGCAAAGGGGGAAAGGAGGGGGAGGCAGGTCTTGTGATAGGGAGCGAGGACATTAAAACTGTAGGAATTCACTCCCATTTTGCATGAGATTATCCAGGCGATTCACATCCTATGGACTGACTGTACACGCAGAAACACACTCTCATGCATGCTGCACCAACTGTACAAATGGAGGTTGCTGGCCTAACGCTTTTAAAATATTCCACAGCAGTCTGCACAATATTTCCCATGAGGGAATCATGCTTCCAGCGTGCAGCCAGGTCACAGATTATGGAGGCGTCAAATCAAAGGCCAGAACATCGTGAAAGTCAGTTCATGTTTGTTTACACTCTGACAAATGAGCTGAGCGCTTCTGGGAATCTTTCTGCCTATTCTCCAGAGGGCCGAGGCTGACACACTGGAATGCTGGTGTACTGTATTGGAGGATTTGGGAGGGGACATTATAGTGTGAAAGGAGATTAAACTTGGATAACCTCCAGTTCGACACATCCAATGCTCTTGTTGTTATGCAGTCCTGGTTATTCCAGATGTGAGGGAGGGGGGGGTTTGGCCTCTTCTTGAAGAAAATTGAACAAAGATGATTTTTGTGGGAGCGTTAGGGTTAAGCGTTAGGTCTCGCCTTGCTGGTGATGATAGGGGGGAGAGTGTTTGTGACAGCCCAAAGAGGAGCTGCTTCCCATCACAGCACACAAGATAGGGAACACGAGGCCCCGAACACAAGAGCTTCTAAAACTGGAGCCCCTCTCTCAGTGGAGGGTCAGACAGGCAGAGGGGGCCAGGAGTAAGAGCGATGTGCCATAGCCACCATGTTCACAGTCAACATCTCATCCTCCATGTCGCTGGTGAGGAGCCTGCCCCAACGCACTGTTAGGAAATGCTCTTTCAGAAGCAAGCACCGTTTCCGGATCATAAGGTAACCATGGAGATCTGTGTGCCTCATCGAGACGGGATGAAAAGCTGTGGATGGGGCGCGTGGTTATTTTCAGACTTTTTTGAAGGAAAGGCAGTTGTTTTAGCACATTTAAAGGCATTTGATACTTGACAGGTTTCTTTTTTCAGCTTTTCATCTCAGGTACAAAAAGATCTAAAAGGCTTTAGAAAAAGCAGGCATGTTTAAGATGTGTGAGTACAATCTGATAGATTGACTCTGCCTTGTGAAACACTACATTTAGAAATCATGCAGACCAAGATAGATCTTATTCATTGGTTGTACAAAATACCATCTGCATCTTCAGGAAATGACAAATAAATACACTTAAACAGTCTGGTTAAACTTCCTGAAGTGGGCACAACTTTCCGATAATCTTAATTACTATTAGCGGGGTAATCAACGCTCTTTCCAGTCATTCAAGGGTCTGATTCAGAGAGTCTGGAAGGCTGCCATCGAGGGGGAAAAGGTCTTAACAGCGAGTCAGAGCGCAGCCATTAGGGATCGAGTAGGAATTGTTCCTGCAGACCGCAGGCTGAGTACTGCGAGAGAAGACCACTAATGGGAACCATGCAGTGTTTTCTGTTGAGAGTGGAAACACTGTGCGACTCTGTGTGTGCATATACCTTTGTACGTGCATGTATGTTTATGTGTGTATTTGTACTGTATGTGCGAGGCCAACGATGGGCTTCCAAGAGTGTGTGTGTTTGCTTTGGTGCGGAGTGTGTCCTCAGAGGGCTTTTGCTGCACCATAGCAACGGTTGGGCCTCTCTAGCATCTTTAAACTGAGGCAGTCTCCTGGAGGATCAGTGGCTAAAGCAGAGGGGCCTGTTGAGCAGGAGGGGGCTCATTGTGTTTGGTACGTTATTATGAGTGACTGTTTAAAAGTGTACACCTGTGTACATTTCCATGAGATCTACATGCAAAGCAGAAAGTTCTATACAGCCAGCGGGTAATGTGCATTTGGAGCCTAATGTGTTGCTGCTTGTTGTATTGCATCATTGTATCTATTGCAGAACTGTTATCAGTGTAATCCACATCATCTTATTAGTGATACGATTTATTATATGACTGTTTAATGGATTCATAATTGTGTGAGTGGTACTGCTACTGATTAATCATTTAAATGTTATTTTGGAAGCACTGACTTCCAAATATACAGAGCATCACAGACAATAGAAGGCAGCTGTTGTTTGGAACAGCCTCTGTGTATCTGTAATTTTATGCTTTTGGTCATACATATATATATCGTTGTATCTCCCACTGCTCATTTCTTCATTGCTCTGGGTGCTGCCCTTCACCCTGACCCTGTCCCTCTGTCTGGCAGGGAGCCGAGGAAGGTGTTGCTGCACAAAGGCTCCACAGGGCTAGGCTTCAACATCGTTGGCGGGGAGGATGGTGAAGGCATCTTTGTGTCCTTCATCCTAGCTGGAGGGCCGGCTGACCTGAGCGGCGAGCTGAGGAGGGGCGACCGGATTCTCTCGGTCAGTATCTCAACAGCAAGCTTTGTTTGTCCACATCAACAACTGTTACATATTTTAAGCAGTTCAGCCAAATCCTGTTGCCTGAATAATGATATTAAATTAATTTGGCCTTGTGTTTAGAAAGCCAGCAAACACCTGGCCTGCTGAAATGTCCTTGAGCAAAACATAACATTCATAGAAACTCAGAGGGAGCTTACCTGTGCTCTGCATGACAAGAACATTTAGTGAATCATTGAATTGAAGTAACCAATAAATAACATCATGTGATCATAGCTGTTAACCTTTTCACACAGTGTTGCTCTAAACGTAGCTGCTTGTAGTCTGAAAATACATCGCCACACATTATTTAAAAAAACGAATCAATCTATGCTTGAATACATTTCTTTAATGCAACATTGATTGTGTGTGATAGTGAAGGTTATCCAAACAAATAAAGCAATCTTATCTTTCAGTAAAATGTAAATGTATTTATTTACATACTTTTAATCCTGTCACATTCAACAATATCACTCAAAATGACCACAGGCTGAAATGTGAAACATCTAGCTTGATAAACTCTGCTCCATCCAGTTAGACCTCTTCTCTTTTCAATCATCCGTGAGCTCGACTTCTCTACAGATCTCCACAAGAACACAAGCGGCACACCTTTAGGATCTACACTGGATTGTTTTGCTAAAAGATTTCTTGTCTGTTTGTTGTAGGTGAATGGAGTGAACCTAAGGAATGCCACACATGAGCAGGCGGCCGCAGCTCTGAAGAGAGCTGGACAGACTGTCACCATCATAGCTCAGTACAGGCCTGAAGGTGAGGGCCGTCTCATATCACACATGAATATCTATTTCACACAATCCCCTGTAAAACCAGACATGAGGATTTATACACTACAGATGTTGTGTGGATTCAACAAAAACGTTATGTGTTAAATGTAGAGGTGCTAATAGGGAAATATTTGTTGTATCTTTGAAAAGAGCTGTGCTTGCTCTTACTCCTTGTTTCCAGTGTTTGTGTTTGCTAGGCTATCCTACTACAGATGGGTGCTTTGTTGACCAAAGACTGACATAAATCTGCTCTCATACAGAAAGAAAGAAAAAAACATTGCCCAAAATCTGTAACTATTGCTTTAAAGGACAGGCATTTTTTCCAAGTTAGTTGTTAGTCAAATTAAAAGAAAAACAGTATCATATAAAAAATCACATTTAAAAAAACTAAAACTGGGAACAAAGTGTAGGGTAATTCAGTTATGATAAAAATAATTCTGCCTGAGTGAGGACTGCAGATGGAAATTAGCTATTAGCTATAATCTGGCATAATTAATATCTTCTCTTTTCTGAGATTAATGTATTTGTATGCATGGTCCTTGTTGAAATAAATACATAATATTAAAAATATATATTGAGCATCAGGGATTGTGCAAGAAGCATTTCACATTCAACAAAGAACAAAATAATACATCGAAGCAACATTAGTCAATACTTTTGTAAATTTCAAAGATTGTTTGGGTTTTTGTTGCCTTCTTTTTTTATGTACCTTTACAAACACTGCCTATAGCGTTTACCTATGGCATTTACCAGGCGGTGAATTTCAGAGGAAAGGCGCTGTCAAGTTGCATTGTGGGAAATGTAAGATATCTTGGCTTCGGCTGCTTTAAGAGAACCCATTTCTTTAATCTGTCACTCAAACGTCCCCAGCCTTTAATAAAAAGCAGCATTCAAACCACAGTTTTACCCCTTTAACGTTGCAACGAAATACCTGATTTGGCGGTGGATACAGCGTGATCAAATGAGGGCAGCGCTACTGAAAGCTGCAGGAAGTATTCAGGTTCAGGGGCGGCTCTAGTGTTAGCAGCAGGCTGAGAGTTGATCCACAGCAAGGCGGGCAAACGAGCCGCTGTTGTCCTTCTGTTCACACTCCCCGCTGCTGGTAGACACAACCCGGGACAGCGATGGAAAGCGGACACTAAGCGGGAAGTACGAGCTAACGACACCAAAGGACAGTACATTAGGAGTTCAAACTAAAAGCTGGAACACGGAAAAACTTCCCACTTGTATCTGTCTACCAGCCTGTGTGAATGGGGGATGGGCTCGACTACAACAGCAGAGCAGAAGCCGCATGAAGTCCCCAATGACTGGATGAAGAAACCGGCGAAATAATAGTCACAGTTGCATTACATTAAGGTGGAAAGAAGGGGAAACACTACGGTGGATGTTGGATTACTGAAACAGGAACAAACCGAGTGAGGTAACTGGTCTATTTTGACTGCTACTGTACCGAGGAAGTGTCGCTCTTCCTATCTGTAACCTGTAGTTTTACTCCTGTTGTCAGTGTAACAAGTTACTCCCTTTATGTCTGCGTTGTGTTTTCAAAGTCTTGACATTAATACCTTAGCTTGAAGGACATGTGGTAGCCTCAGCCCTACTGTACCCAACACAACCACTTCTACGGCTGACATTACCTGGAATCAGCAGTTGTCTGGTTTTATGACTTGCTTTTCGTTATTTCTCTATTTAATTTCGTATTTGAGGCTAGTTGTAGTCGCTTAATGTTGTGATTTACATGCAGCAGGATTTATTTGGGTACATTTAACAGTTGCTCTACAGTTCTTATGCAACCTAAAGCTTTAGGTGTGTTCAAACAGGTGTTTGTCAGCTTGGTGGTGTTAAACTGTGACCTCACCTCTTCACGTTGACATTACATTTGTATGCTTCACAACACTTTGGACTCTCTAACCACAAGTCCATTTTCATGCTGACTAAAGCAGAATGTGTGTGTTTGCTAGCCTCGGAGTTGTTTGTTACTTAAGGAGATTATTTTACACAGTGGCACTATTCATTCTTTGTAATAGTACTAGAGATTTGCTGTACATTACAGATTTTTTTTGCTTCTGAATTCTTCTCAGTGTTTTCGTAATTCATTGCGTGTGTGTACTCGAGCATACTGGGTTATGCTATAACAACAATGGAAAGGATATTGTGAGCTTTAGATCTAAGGCTGAGTTCTCAGGTTGGACTATGACAGGAATGTGAAGAGGCATAAGTTGTGGCATGCTCAAACTCCATATAACTTTCTATTTCAATAAAACACAAGCCTTGAATGTCCAATAACTCTCCAAGGTCATAATGATTGAGGTGGAACAGGATCGGTGAAATGGTGCGGGGCTAAGTTAAAGAAAGACAAAGACTGAGATCAAAACTGACAGAACAGCCTTGTAGTCTTTTCTTCTGCCTCAAAATACTGAATATAATGCTTCATTCTTGTCCATGTGAGTTCATGTTGTCTCGCATGCCAGACCAATCAGGCAGCATCTTGCGTGGTTAGTTGAAGGGAACCTTTGTTTTCCAAACCAAATCAAGCTTTCAGCTCTGTGCCCCCTTTGTAACCCAGTGAAGGACTCTTATCTGTTTGTGTACAATGCCTAACTACTCAAACTGGCAAATGATTGACTTCCTGCCACGCCACTGGTGACCTGAGATCTGTCGCCAGTATACCTGCTGCCGTCCTAAAGCTGTGTGTGACATGTCGTTCATTTGAGTTTGGAGCAGGAGGAACCCCCAGTGAGATGTACAAGGACAGTGAGTAAGGGGGAGGAAGTGGAGGGTGGATGCTGGTTTACACAGGGCAAAATGCCTGGAAAGTATTCTCAGAGGCCGGGGCCCGGGCATCCACAGACCTCTGATAGTAGGCCAGCTCTGAAGACAACAAGAAGCCCCGGTGGAGCACACAGGCTGCAGCAGGACGCCGCGCTGACTCGAGTGGCTTCCTGGAGCATCACCAAGTCTTTAACTCTCATTCAGCTGGGAGGAATGGAAGTGAGGGGTGTGTATCCACACGCTGCCTTGCCCCACTATCAAGGAGCGTAATTACACACAAATCTGCATGTAGGAAATGAGAGGAGGGTTGTGGAGGAAATGCTGAACTCAAAGGCCTCTCAGCTAGGGCTGCACAATTAGTCACATATTGATCATGATCATGAATTTGGCTTCAACAATTGATTGAACACGATTGGCTGCCATATTGTCATTCAAAACGTGTGCTGTGACAACTTTCCGAAATTTTGTGGCTGCAGCTTTGAGTACAAGAGTTATATGCCACAGAGAGCAGATGAGCAAAGAGGAAATGCACTGAATTGAAGTGCAGAAGAAACTTATTTTGAGTCTTGCTTTTGATGCAATGATGTGTTAATTGGCAGAAATATAACACGGCATGAAAGTGAAAGCAGTGCTCTGAATTAGATTTTGGTGAATGTTTTTTGTTAGGGTTCTATTTTGTACTCATACCGGTCTGCATTTCAGACGATTGTAGAAATAGCTAAGCCAGGGTCTACATGTTCATCGTGCTGAAGTTTATTATTGGAGAGGGCGTGTGTGTCTGCCCTGGCTGGACTATCCTGAGAACATAACACACTCTCACATTACAAGTACATGCCTGCTGCGTTGCATAACTGGATCAAAAGAGAAGCGACCGCCCCCCAAAATAAAAAGCTGTACGCCTAATGAGGACGCGCAGTGGGAGTGAGAGATACAGAATAGTCCCAGTTTCTATTAGCTGTCGTTTCTTCCTGTGGGTCACCCCTAAAAATATAAGCTAGCTCTTGTGTATTAAGTGTTTTAATAGACGGAGCATTAACGTTTATAATATTGGTACCCAGCATTCAGCATCGTGTTTGTGGGTAGTAGGGTGGATGAATAATGAAGCTGGATTGATCACTGGATTAGTCATTAATGAACTAATAGACATTGCAATTATGACTCAGTCTGTAACCAGGTACAGATGATTATGTTATTACTAGTGTAACCAGATCATTTAGACTTTATATTTGCAGCTGCTGTAGATTACAGCCTCGTACATGTTGATGCAATAAGAGGTTAACATCGTGCCAGGCATGTTTTATGATGTACAAATGGCGAGTTTTGAAGAATAAATGTGTCTTTTCAGTCTTGTTCTGACATTTGTTAAGAAAATGTCAGGTACAGTGAGAGCTGTGATTTGGATTGATGGCATTTCCTTTTGTTGAACATATTCATTGCATAGCTAAAAATTCAGCTTTATTTGAATTCAGTTGTATTGAAAAATGAGACGGTGTCCATTGAAATTGCATGAAGCTTTTATTTTTTCACTTGGTAACTCACAGTAAATAGATGACAGGAAATAAAGGGAGGAGATGAAGAATGACCTGCACCAAGGTCCCAGGCTGGATGCATCAATCTCTGATCTTTAGTGTAGCCAGAAATCAGTTCAATTTGCATCCGTGGTGGTCTTGGGTCTAAACGTTTCCGTTACAGTTGTGACTTCTATGTGTGTTTTGTTGCTATCTAACATCTGATTTCCTCACAATCCGGAAAGCTTTATTTCCATCACGACTTCTCCATGTCCTCCATGTGTGAGGAACAAATAGTCGATTTAGGTTTCAGTATAAGGTGTCTTCTTCCTCTGGCTCTGTTGTGATCCTCCTTCTCCAGTATCACTGTGCTTTCTTTATAATCGCTGGGAGTATCCTTACATTCCCTTTAGTGTTTCATATCATGTGACTCTCAAAATGATTTGAAAAGGAAAGCACTCTTATTAAGAAAGTCATTTAAAATACATTTAGTATGGTGTGTTTCCCTACAAACGCTGCCACTAATGATTTATATTGTATTGCCCATTTATGCTCTTGTTTATTGATTATAGATTGATCTATAAAGAAGTCCCATAGTCCAAGATGACGTCTTCAAATCTGTTTTGTCTAAAGCTAAAATATTGTGAAGTGAAGAAACCATTTCATTTTCAGATTTCAGAAGCTGGTAGCAGATCATTTCGACTTTTGTCTTCAAAAAATACTCAATAGTTAGTAGCCATATTTGTAATAGTTGACCACTTATCGATGACTTATTGTGGCTCAACTTCCTGCCCTGTTCCACAGATATTGTGATTTACTGTACACAGATGATGTGTGCTGATATCATTAACAACGAGGTGTGGCAGCAGTTTATGGTTTAGCTTATGGTTCCCACCCCAACTCCCAACAGAGGCTTAAGGCAGCACTCTAACGTCCACAGTGTAGGTGAATCATCTGGATGTTGGGAACGTGACCACAGCATTCTGCTCCTCCACCTGTAGTGCTGTCTCTGCGGCGCAGCCCTTCAGGTTGGTGTTATCGTGAGGCAGGGCGTTAGGAGTGCTTCTCGTTACTCTTTGTCTTGTCCCTAAAACCCCTCCTCCCCAGCTGCCTGAGAGACAAGTGGACGAGTCTGAATGGCTGTTTCTGCGTTTGTTGTCCCTGTGCGAGGAGTGCTAGCTAGGACGTTGCTCCTGGTTACAGGCATGCAGGCGGTGTCTGGTTTCCTCACCTTGCAGCGTCACCCTGTTGTATTGTTAACCCTTCGAGCAGAGACCAGGGCGGAGGGCTGACACCGGGCCCCGGGCACGATGTGTGTTTGCTTTGGATCCCCTTTAGGTATCGGCAGGGGGTGAGAGTGCAGCGACCTGACGCTTGTCTTTGCACCTGCCCAGACATTTTCTTCCAGGAGCTTGGACTAACTTGGGCTGAATCCCCTTTTGAAGGCATGGATGTTTGTTTTTCAAAGCTTCTTGGTGGCTTGTTGGACTGAATCTGGACTTTGGTCTCGTGTTGTTCACGTTACAGGAAGTGTTGCCAGCTATGATGATGATTAAGCTGTAAGGTAGGAATTTACCAGCATAAGATATGTGGAATAAATGTAGATGGTTTTCTCTTGCCCTGGTTGTATTTATAGGCTAATTATGATGAAGACATAGATGTGTTGTGCCATTAGAGAAATAGCATATGTTATCATATGCCTTTTAATAATGATGGGATTCTAGCTTATACTAGACGGCAACATGAATCATTAACACATCATTTTAACTGTGATTACTGTTCTTTTGTCAGCTTTGACAAATATATTTCTCAAAACATTCAGATGTACTTATCTTTATTGATCTATTTAATTTGATTGCTCACTATACAGCTTTGTTTGTGGTCCCAGCGCCTCCTTTGTGTGATCACATGAGCGCCCGGCCTACTTGTGTTTCTAGCTGCATCTGCCGGTCTGTTGATCTAGCGGTGCGCTGTGTGCCGAGGTGGCCTGGCTTGTTCCAGCTAGGCTCAGAGCGCTCGGCGGCTAATGAGAGCGTTGTTAATGAGGAGGTCCAGGTGGATTCATTCATCATCGCCCTGCTCCCGAGCAGCAACTGGATTTACGCACCTATGACAAATGGTCATACATTTGAAATTGTTGGAGGCCTTTCCTTGTTTTAACCACACTAAAGAGCCCATGTTGAACTTAATTAATCTGTGTAATTAATTACCTGACATGAGACATTACTGGATGTGTAAGGCAGATCTGTGATAAACCATCTGTTCCCGGGGTCATTAATCAGCCTAAGGATTCGCTGAACCTTTCCTCGATTCACTGCAGAGCAACTGAGACTCTCAGATCTAGAACAAGCGAGCACAATGTAGGTCTGAACACTGTAAATACCGCCATAACCTTTAGTTTAGCTAGTTTAAAGTCCAAGGGGGTCGTCAAGGAATGAGATGTTGTCGTTTTTTTGGATATTATCGCAACAACACTATCATTTTCAAAATGCTCACGTGAGTGACGAGTGAAAAAAGCTGTGGAGCCAAATTACTATGTATGTAATTTAAAATTGTTTTAATTGTTTTTCTTACCAAAAAGTATCTGTCATATCTGTAATGCGATACAATATGTGTTTCATAGCCTGCCTTGGTGGCTAACGGGCTAGTAACATGAATAACAATAGCTTTGGCCAGGATGATTTATAAAATGACATTTCTTCCAATGCCTGGGTACGTATTTATGCTCGAGGACCTATTTTTGAAACGGTTTGTTTTGTCCGTTTCTTCAACGCAGAGTACAGTCGCTTTGAGTCCAAGATCCACGACCTGAGGGAGCAGATGATGAACAGCAGCATGAGCTCAGGGTCAGGATCCCTGCGCACCAGCGAGAAACGCTCCCTCTATGTCAGGTAAGGCTGGAGCGCGCACACACACACACACACACACACACACACACACTCACAGTCATGCTTGAACTCACAACATAATCTTTTAAGATCTGTATTCAAAATAGTAACTGTTATGTAATCAACCTGTGCTCTGCGGGGGAGAGCACAGCTGAAGAAGCACGTGTTTCAAAAAGCAGCCACTCTGTCAGGGATGAAACATGAAACTCCACACTGAGCTTTTTACAGGATAAGATTTTATTTAGGGCACGAAGTTGAAACAATTCATCACTATCATATAGTCGACGGACGGGCATCCCCTGTTGTTGTCTTCATGCCACAGGAAACCGACTCTCCTCTGTGATGGTGATTGACAGCGGGGGCTTGTCAAAGTGACCCGAGGTATGACACTTTGGGCCAAACTGTATGGATGCTCGTTCAGGTGGCATCCTCCCAGGGTCACGGTGAGAGCGCTGGGTGATGTAACGTCCAAGTGCTCCCCCGTATCTCCACTAAAGCGCTTCACTTAACCTAAACCTAATCGCTACATCACTAGACTGATTAGGTTTGGACCTCACTGGGATACATCAAAAGTGTGTAGGTGTTATCTGGTTGGACGCCCACTACAGAGAGGAGTGTCTCCTATAGACTCCTGTGAGGCATGTAGAGCCTCGCCTGCTCCTGTGTGGTGACTCAGCTCTCAGTTATGTTGGGAAAGCTGTCTAGCTAGCCGGCTGATGCAGGAGCCGCCATGTCCTCGCAGCCCCGCCTCAGGAATGTGGAGGAGCTGAGCCTTTTTGAAGTGTTTTTGAATGAAGAAAAAACAGTGTCACATGTGCTCCCACTCTCTCCGTTAGTGTGTCACGGTGTATGGAGTGGTTCAGACTAGGAATTTGAATATGACTTATCAACCTGTGTTAGAAAGTGCACTTGTTTCCTTGTTAGGCGCTCCAGCTGATAATCTTCCTCTGGATTGCGTCATGACAGTTTCAGCCGCACTGTTAATTTACTGCCAGTTTCAGTTGGCAGCTTCGGAAAAATCCCTGGCAATATAACCTGTATATAAAATCTTGTAGGTCAAGTAAGGTTAATACCAGTAGAGCCGGTATTAATACCTTTTTAAGAAATGAAATGTGGGTTTACCTGTCTGACGAGATTGTGACGCACTCTGGCAGACAATAAACAGTGGTTGTCTACAGTGGAAAGTATGTGGCAACAACAGGTGGACATTTTGAGAGGAAATGAATGAATGAATACGTGTGTTGGCAGAAGTTGGATTTGACTTTTCACCTTTATGTTTGTTTGATTACAAAGACACTAGATATACTTTCAACAGGTTTATCATCGTCATCCATGTTCCACATACTGTTCATAATGGTCGGCTCACAAACCACATGCAAACAAAGTGAAATAGAAATCTCTTATAGTATCTCTAAGTGGTTGATTATAACTGGAAAACAACTGATTTTCCTTTATTTCCTGCAGATTACCATTTTAATGAAGTGATGAAATGCACAGCCTGCCTGTTAATGTTCTAATATAGTACAGCTTTTTAAAAAAAGAATGAATTACTCTTCCCAATAAATGACTGTACTGTGTATGATTTAAATACAGTGCAGTACAGTTCTGTAAAAATTAACTGTATTATTTCAAACTATATCTAGAATAAAGCGTTAAACAGTAGTGCGCGGTTTACAGACATGTTAGTAGTGCAAATCGTCTACAAAACCAACCCTTGGCAGTGGTTTCAATGCATTTCCTCATTTTAAACAGGACTGTAAATTAACCTGAGGCTGTCAATGATTTTTTAAATGTGCTGTAATGAATGAAAAGACCCAAAATGAACAGCGGGGGCTACGGGCTTGTTTTTCACAAAACTGTGTCTCAGGGCTTCTTAACATTTAACAAACTATGAATGGGCATACCCACTTAACAGGAAGAAACTCAGCTACCTGACGATATGAACCATTTTTACCGAAACAAAACACAAGTCTAACGCCGAGCCTCTGAATTGGCACTAAGCGAAAGAGTGCTAACGCACTTAGCACATAACTCACGGTAGAAATATGTTATACTTCATCGGATCTGCTCAAACTAGATATCATATGAAAGCTGAGATTCCACAGATTCCACTGGTATACGTATCATCACTGTGCGACCAAAACTCAGGGTAAATACGTCTTACCTTTGCTGTTTTCTGATCAAAAGTTGTGTTCAATGGCATTAAAACGCTGCTGAAGGTTAATCCAATGTCTCCGTGTCACTTTGAAATGATTACTGATATTCCATCATCATATTTATGTCAATAAACTGAGTTTTCATATAGAGTGTATGAGAGCTGTAACCCAGCTTCTCGTTTTGGGCGTGCTGGCTGCGCATCACACTCATTCACCAATGGTAATGTTTAGATGGATTTAGGAACCCCCCCCCCCCTCGATTCTATTGGCTCCAACGGTTAAAAAGAGGTGTCAATCACCAAAATCGACCGATGGGTTCCAGAGATATGGAAAATGCACCCAAATGTCCCCAGAAGTGTTTTTTTTCTAAATCTCTCTAAAAAGGTCAAATGTCACTTGTTTTGCATCAATCTTGATACAGGGTACTTGTTATGTTATAGTTTGGATTCCTAAAGCTTTTAGTCTGCTATCCCATCATTCAAGGGTGGTTTTCACTATAAGTAATGTTTTTTGTTGGACAGACACAATCATTTACATTTCTTTACTATGTTCAATCTGAATGTACTTTAAAATAAAAACATCTATATTGATTCTGACTTTTCTACATCCAACTGACAGGTTTATCATTGCTTTGAGAAAAAAGATGATTAATTTACCCCTTTTTAGAAGTGAAGTTATAGTCATTTGTTCTGGGCATGTCATTTTCGAGCCTGAGACCTGAAAAACAGGCTTGGGGCTTAAACAGCATTTGTATAGGACTCAAATTGTCCCAAGCTTTTCAATTTGTATCAATGCAACCCGTGATCACAATTGCCGTTTTCACTGTAAAAGAAATTGAAAATATAATGCATGAAATTCATCGCTGCCATGTGTGGGTAATTCAATCTTAGTGAAGTGGAATCACAGCACACAAACTCAAGATAAAAGGAAGGAAGGAGTGTAACAAAAGCCTTGTGTTTTCTCAGAGCTTTATTTGACTATGATCGAACGAGGGACAGCTGCCTGCCCAGCCAAGGCCTGAGCTTCTCTTACGGAGACATCCTGCACGTCATAAACGCCTCTGATGACGAGTGGTGGCAGGCGAGGCTCGTCACCCCGCATGGAGAGAGCGAGCAGATCGGGGTCATCCCCAGCAAGAAAAGGTACGCATCCTCTGCTAACGAAACACAAAGCTAATGTGGCTACTACCGGTCATCCCCAGCCTTTAACTTGTGTTCCCATTTAATTCAACAAACTGTTATCCATCATCGATAGCCCCGCCCACCTGTCACAAGGACAGATGCAGGAAGTCATTTCTTGCTATTACACTATAACAACTCAAGTTTTATTTTATTCTAACCTTTTATGCTCTTAACTTTTTTTTATATTACTATATTTTATTCTATATGCTCCTTAGATAACTTTGTATTGTTATTATTTTCTCCTCATAGCATTGTGAAGCACCTTGAGGTGACGTTGTTTTTAAAGTGTGCTGTATAAATGAAATGTATTATATTAACTAAGAACTCACATCCATAGTTTCTCTTTTGATAACTGAACTAATAACTAGGGATGCTCCGATCGATCGGCCGATATTCACTCTTAATAGTGTGGTCGGTTTTCTCTATAAATGCCGATCAGGAGAGACGATCAGATGACCCAAAATACATGACACTGTTCTCTGTGCGCTGCAAAAGAAGCTCGCCAAAATGGCTTCACCAGTCTGACAGTTTTTTTAAGGTGTCCGAAAAAGACAACAAAATAGCGGTATGCAACGTGTGTGAAGCAGAAAGAGGGAGAGATCAGCTGCTGCTGACGGAGACACGCAGCTCTACCGGATCACAGCTCCGCCCGCTGTAACAGACCGGTGGGCAAAACACACACTAAGAGTTAGACCTAACACACTTAGCTATTTGATCTACCTCTGGAACTAGCTAAACTAGTTATAAATATATTTATTCTTCACTGTCTGGTCACTCATTACTGGATCAGTGAGCTGCACGAGACGATACTGACGGGCTGTCAGGAGGGAGGAAAAGAGAGAGGCTCCCGTGTTATTATCCAACGTTAATGTAAACTTGAATAATGTACTTCATTTGAATGTAATAATTATGTTGTTTGTGGAATGTATTGAAAAATTAATCTGAACTTTTTGATCCGTTACGATTATAAACTGAAGCAATATAAAAATGAGCCCTATTAACTGAGTTTCTAAACATCAGCATATATTACCGGTCATAGTCCGCTAATTACCGGCTAACGGAAACTCTGCTACACAATTCACAATACAACACTTGGATGGAAGATCCCCATAGCCCCCACCCACCCTATGATTGGCGATCGGTATCGGCCGATTCTGATTCTGGTGATCGTGATCGGCCCCAAAAACCCTGATCGGAGCATCCCTACTAATAACTTTTATTAATTTAATTCACACTGTTCATTTAATTTAACATGCGATTCCTTGCAAAATCTATGTAAATAATATCCTACTTGTAAATGTGGCCATTCCTTATGTTAATTTGAAAGTTAGTCTACAGATGTTGTATCCGTCACAGTCTGCATCCTTTTTTATTTTCACCTTATGTGCATGCTATAACGAAAACAAATGATTTTGTATTTCCTCCCCAGAGTTGAGAAGAAGGAGCGGGCCAGGTTAAAAACAGTCAAGTTCCACGCCAGGACAGGCATGATTGAGTCCAACAGGGTAAGTGTAGAGGGGCAGCTGCCCCCCCCCCCCCCCCCCGCCCCCCGCCCCGCCGCGCCGCAGCGAGGCTCCAGATCTGCTGCTGGGCTACCAGGGAGACGGCCTGCCTCCCCCTGTGTGTGGGAGAGAGACCAGCACCTGCTCTGTGGAGCGAGCACAAACAAAAGCTCGTATTACTGTATAGATTACAGAAGCTCCGTGGAGAGGAGAGCTCCCCGTAACCTCGGCGGCTCCTTCATATTAAGAAATGGGCTCCCCCTAAATGTCTATCAGAGGCGGACCTGTCAGATGTAATTTGCAGAAGTGTAAATCAGCTGTGCTGTTGTGTCTGTATCATCTATAATGCACACAGATCCAGCCTAATGACAATGTTTTAAGTGGGCAAACAGCAGCCTGTTTACTTCACATTGATATGCCATTCATTTCCACCCATTACCCACTGCTTCTCATATCTCATTATTTGATGTGTATTGTTTGTTTTGCATTTCATTTGTGTTTTTGTTTTTTTGCATGGGTGTCGAGTACCCTCAATGAAACCCATTCTGTTTTTGTTTTCACCCTCTCGTCGCCCCCCCCCCTCCCTCCTGCCCGTCTCTGACCCACACATCGACAAGCAGCCAGTCAAAGTAAAGCGCAAAAAAAGCTTCAACCTGACACGCAAGTTCCCGTTTTACAAGAGCAAGGAGAATATTGTGCAGGAGTTGGTGGAGTCCGAACGTGAGTACCCCCGCTGTGTGATGGAGGGGGGCGGGGTGGTGTTGTGGCTTTTTTTTTTATTCTTCTCGTCCTATCCCCTTCATGCTTCAGTTCTGTCTTTCAACTCTCATCTTTCCGCTCACCTCCAAGGGATGGTTTGTGTGACGGCACCACTCTCATCCCTTTTTCTCACTGTCCCGGAGAGATGCCCCACACACACACACACACATCGAGCTGTGTGGGGGGAGGGGGGTCTCTCCGGTGTGTCTGCATCTGTCTACGGGCTCCAGAGGAGTGTGTGCTGCCAGCCGGATGTGTGTGCGTGGCTGCGTTAACACACAGGCCCTCCCAACACGGCCATGCTGCTCCTTGTATAAGTCCTGATCAGTCCTGCAGTCACTGACCCACAACAAGAGGAATCTCATTAACTGGACGGAAGCTTTAACACTTAACAGGTCAACATGCCACTTTAATGGGATTGGGCCGGTGTCACTGAAAGGCCGTGGCTTACTATGAACAAAGTGGGGCTCAGGCGTAATGAGTACAGCGGCGTGTGTCAGCGGGCCTGGCGAGCAGCACTCCTCTTCCTCTCCGCCCCGACTCTCACTAACCTCTTCTTCTTCCTGTCTGCTCTCTTCTCTTGGTTTCTGCTCTCACCTGTCGGGACACCTAGGACTTCCCAGGGTTAAGCGATGACTTTTATGGATCAAAGAGTTTGAGTAAGTGTGTGGTTGTACTGTGTCAAGCAGCTGTCCCCTGAGCCCAGAGAAAAAAGTGCTTTGCCACTGCAGACCGAGCTGGGAATGCTAAACCACACACACACACACACACACACACACACACACACACACACACACACACACACACACACACACACACACACACACACACACACACACACACACACACACACACACACACACACACACACACACGAAACACTACTTCACAAAAAGATGCATTCACAAGTGAGGCTGAGTGAGCGTTACACTTATTCTGGATGTCTCGTGGGGACTTTATAATAATTTGTTAGCAGAGTTTTGTCAGATAAGGTCACGGAGCTGAGTGTAACTGTCAGTGTTTATCTCCGTGTTGGAAACACGTTTTGCCCCTCGCCCGCTCCCCCGAGTCAGCCTGCCTCCCTCCTGTGGACGGCCGAACGCCTCCATGTTTTCTTTGTCTTTTCCCTGAAATGAGATCCGGCACAGATCTAGCAATAGGAAGCGTTGGCCAGGGGATTGTTGGTCATTTGGGATACTGTCACAGGAAACACTTAATTTCCTATTGCTTGCACCTAAAACCACTTCCCTAATATTACGAGAGCATGGCTTCCGCACCAAGCAAGACTCCTGCTTTCTTTATTCCCCCCCCTTTTTAATGGCCTACATGTCGAGAAGCAAGGTGCTTTTTTTCTTGTTGCATAATGCTGTTGAGTCTGGTGGAAAATTATTTTCACTGATGAGAGAATAAGTTGTAATTTCACTGTGGCTCTACTGTTTTAATCAACAAACACATTTTTTATTAAATGGTCTGCAACTCGCTCTCTTGTGCTTTTGCAGAATGCCTGACATCCAACACAAGTGACAGTGAAAGCAGTTCGAGTGAGTCACCTTCATTTCTCATGGTTTCTTTCACACTGCCCACACGGATGAATAACATTTTACCTGTGAAATGACAACTGTAAATTAATATTCCTCCCAGTGTTTTATCAGCCATGCCAGTTTGATTGTGTTCTTTTTTTTAAATGAGGTGTAAACTTTTTGATTTTGTTTTTACAGAGGGACAGGAGGACACGATTCTCTCCTACGAGCCGGTCATTCGACAGGAAAGTGAGTAAATCCCTTCTCTACAGTTGTAACTAAAAGTACGAGTGATTGTTTCTTTATGCACCCTCACCTCCCTTATTCCTCTCCGTGCAGTCCACTACACGAGGCCTGTCATCATCCTGGGCCCGATGAAGGACAGAGTAAATGATGACCTCATCTCCGAGTTCCCCCACAAGTTTGGCTCCTGCGTACCTCGTGAGTCCACAGCAACAATCGTACCCAAACGGAACCACTGAGCGAAACAGCGGGGATGAAAATAACCTCGCTCTTCCTCCCTCCGCAGATACGACTCGTCCGAGGCGAGAGAACGAGATGGACGGACAGGACTACCACTTTGTGGGCTCGCGGGAGCAAATGGAGAAAGACATTCAGGATAATAAATTCATCGAGGCCGGCCAGTTCAACGAGAACCTGTACGGGACGAGCATACTGTCGGTCCGGACGGTGGCTGAGCGGGTGAGCACACTGGATTCATGGAGGATCCGAGCTTGTAACTCATCTAGAAAATATTCACTATTTCCTCAAATCTGTGTTTTCTTTTTTTTTTTTTTTAAAGAACCTAGATATCACAAATGATTGGCACTTAATCTACAAGTGAACGTGGTTTCATTATTTTTGTTGAAATGTTACAACAAATAAAAGTATTACTGTTACAAATGTTGAACGTTTCTGAGAAATTCAGAAGAAATCAATCCTAGAAGATTTTAACGTTGTCCCGATCCTCCCTTCCAGCAGGGGAAGCACTGCATCCTGGATGTGTCCGGGAACGCCATCAAACGACTGCAGCAAGCACAACTTTATCCGATTGCCATCTTTATTAAACCAAAATCCATTGAAGCCCTAATGTAAGTTTGAGCTTTTTCCCTCCTGTAGTGTGTGTGTGTGTGTGTGTGTGCGTTGGTGTTCAGATCAGGGGGTCACAGGTTCAAACCCCACTGCAGTCAGCATGTCGTTGTGTCCCTGGGCAAGACACTTCACCCCAAATTGCTCCTGTGGGGATTGCCCACAGTATGTAAGTCGCTTTGGATAAAAGCGTCTAACAAGTCACATGTAATGTGTGTGTGTGGCGCTCACCTTCGCTTTTCTCCTTTCAGGGAGATGAATAAGAGGCAGACGTACGAGCAGGCCAATAAAGTCTTTGACAAGGCGGTGAAGCTGGAGCAAGACTTCGGAGAGTTTTTCACAGGTCGGTCTCACTGCCCCCCTCTGGGTCACACATTCAGATTTGGACAATTTTTTTTTGTAAATGATATTCTACATTTAAAATGTAAGACTCAAACATGTTCAGTTCAGCTGTCTGTCCATCACACAAGACGAGCCGTAGAAGAGTTAGACAGATCTTTGGCACTTTAGCTAAAGAAATTACTGAAAAACAATTAGTGAGAAAGATTGCAGACTCATTGTCTGTCAAAACAACTACTTGATTAATCAATCAACGCATCAGATCCTCCAGTTATAATGTACTTAATATGAAACATCCAAATAAACACAGGAATTAAACTTATGCATGAACAACTACTTAAAAATAAATGGTTAACTTTCTTTCTTGCAAACAACAACCTGGTTAATACTGTAGCTTAAAGGTCCAGACCCTATTGATTATTATTTTTATTAGTAAAGATAACCCTTTCCTATAAGATATGTCAACATTTTATTTATTTTATTCTGAGAGCCATGTTTGCCTGAAAAGCTACTAATTGTGTGTGTGTGTGTGTGTGTGTGTGTGTGTGTGTGTGTGTGTCCAGCTATCGTACAGGGTGACTCACTAGAGGAGATCTACAACAAAATCAAGCTAATCATCGAGGAGCAGTCCGGGCCCTACATCTGGATCCCCTCCTCAGAGAAGCTCTGAGCTCCCTGCCCCCCCCTCCTCTCTGCGGCGCTGCAGAGCTCCCCTCCTGCCTCCAAGAGACCCCCCCCCAAGCCCAAATAGCCCCCTCACCTCCTTTTTGCAGATATGTTTCATATCAAGTTTTAGTGTCATCATTATGTTACTCTCTAAATGAAAAAGAAGTCTTATCACCATTACTGTGACTGTGCACACCCCTGCATGAGTTTCTCAACAAATCCATTCAAGACTGGAAATGCCATTCCAAAGGAATATGTGAAATGAAAACAAAAGGGAAAAGGAATAAATCCTTTTGTGAACTGGGACTGACTGAAGATCAGAATGTTACAGGAGTCGGGATTCAAAAAGAAAAGTTGCAGGGAACCAGAGACAAATCATACCGAGTCGGAACACTTTGTAAATGTTCATCAAATCACATTTAAAAAGACACGCAAGACGAGAAGTGAAGACCAATAAAGGTTTGTTTTTTCTTTTTCTAAAAAGACTGGATAAGATCGAGCCCTGCTGATGGTACTGTTCAAGGAGTCGTCTCTTGTTTATAATGACTGAGGAAATTAGTGGAGCCGACAAACTGGTGATCTATTTATCACGAAGCAGCTTGCTGATTGGTCGCCTGCCAGCCGTCTGCGCTGCGGCTGATAAAGACATCTCGCGAGGCAGATCAAGAGGAAGAAATGCGTTGTGAATCTCTACATTTATATTATGAAATCACAAGATAAATGATAAAATCCCACTGAGATTTTACTACATATTAAAAACTACACATTTTACACTTCACTAGAATTGTCAATTTGGAGGGCTGTTAGATTTCATTTTTCTTTTTTTCCTCTTTCTTTCTTTGTGGGATTTTTTTTGCTTGTGGTTTTTAGCTGCTCTGTGTAAAGGACGGGGGTAGAGAAGTGTAACTGGGCTCTCTGCAAAACACCAAACTGCCTTACATCGAATACAAATTCTGTTTTGTGACTACCTGTTGTCTGTGAGGGAGGCTGCACACAATTTAGGAAAAGAGAGGAAATACCCTCCTCTTTTCTCCATTTTCTTTGTGTCCTCCAACTGCCAGGAGGCCTGACTTGAGTGCAATAGTTAAAACAAAGTCTCACCTCTGCAATAGATGAAAGTCTCACCCGCGTGGGCGCCTTTTCTCCCCCGTATTTCAACCTTTCTTCCTATTTAATGAAATAATTTGGCCATTGGATTACAATTTGACCAGCCAGCGCCTCCTTTCTCATGTTGAGCAGCAGACCGCCCGATTACACTCTCTGCCTTCCAAGAGGATTCTCTTCTGATTGAATGGTCACATGGTACTGTCCTATCTGCCGCCATGACGGTGGCCTTAAAACGGGTAGAACAAGACAATAATTGTATTGGATGTCCTAACGATTAAAGAGTCAATATAACCTGTTTTTTGAATTGTCCCCCTGTCCCCTTACCAAAAAATAACACTAAAGTCGGGTTTGATTAAAAAAGAAAAACCTACATGCTTTGTGTAGCCTATCTATACATGTATGAGTCCTTGTTGGCAGGTGCTGAACCTCTGTATCGAGCTCTTAGTGCGTCAGGAATCTCTCACGTACAGATACCATTTCCCCCCCGACTGAAAGGCCACGTTAGGGCGGAGGGTTCAGAGCTGTCATGTGTGAAGTGCTGATGGTGGTTCTGTCGCTAAGCTAAAGGCAACCTAACGGCGTAATCAGGCTGTATTTGGTGTCTTCGCTCTCTTGTTGAAGGCCGTCGGCGTGGTAACCTTTGAGTCGGCTGCATCACCAGGATTGAAACTGCCCCCCCCCATGCAGATGTTTGTTAACGTGTGCATGTGAGCGAGTAAGTCTGAAGAAAAGTGGAACGCCCCCCGATCCTGTGAACTTTTTCCTCCTCAGCTTCTTGACGAGTGCAACAGAAGTTTTTTTTTCTTTCTTGTTTTTCGAGAGCCAGACCCAACAGGAAGTGGTAACCGAGACCTCTGGGTCCCCTGCTCTCTCCCACCCACAGAGCACCTGTACCTGCAGGCATTTTCTGAACAGGTGTGCCCCCCTGCCAGGCACCACTGCTAAACCAGCTGTCATTACCTGTGTCAAAACCAGAGTTCAGGGAATAACCGAAGGGAACAGAGCCATTTATAAACTGCTTGCAGACTGTTTCAAAGGGTGTGGTAGCTGTACAATGTAAATAAGCCCCCAGCAGATCCCCCTCACCTGTGCTTCATGCATGTGTGAATCAAACTGGGACAAAAACATGTTTTATAGACCACAAATGTCAGGTAAGTAAAGTTTGAGCTACTCTTGAGATATAATTTCCATACAAATGTGCTGTATTGTTGGTATTTCTCTTCAAATGCCTATTGGAAAACTTAACTAGTCAGTTGGGAATTCAATTCCCTCGAGTAGAGCCTGTCTACATGTGATTTCTTGTGGAACGTGTCTGGGTGTATAGATTGAAAAAATATATATATTGTAAAATAATGAAAGAGATGCAGTCAGAAACCTACACAATATCACAGAAACCAGGAGCATTGATCAATACATCATCAGAAGTTTAGCATTGGTCCTCTGGTGTTTAGTTGAAATACAGCTGACTGTTAACAATGTGCGTGGTATTCATACCTCAGTCAGCCATGTCAAAGCCCAAAGAACTTGATTTCATTTGAACTCTTTCCATTGAGGATGTGGTATATAACGAACCTGAATGCCTCTGTGTGTGTATAATTGATGAGGGTCTTTGTTCTGATGAGAGAAACGATGACATATGCTTTTATTTTTTGGGTGGGGGGGGGGTCAGGGTTCTTGTTTGTACTTTTGGGTGATGATGTTTATGTTATAGCACATCTATCTGTGCAGTAAGTGCTTGCAAACATGAACCCTTTGATTGTACAGTAGTTTCCTTCCTGTCACTGCAGGTGGTACAGCCTATCAGGACACTCGGCCTCATGGTCTTCCTTGTCCTAGTCATGAGGGAACAGTCCTGCAACTTTTGTTTGGGTTTTATTTTTGGACTTGACAAGAGTTTATTTGTTTGAAAATAAAATATGTGACTCAGTTATGATATTGATCCGCTTGTTATTGCACTTTAAACCCCAACCCCCCGAATTTGAAAATAAGGGTATCAATTATTCACATTTGTTTTGTCTTTATTGATGGAAGACAGTCGAAAAAGGTAGGAAGCATGAGGGAACGAAAGACCCAGGCTGCAGACAAACTGGACTGGATGTGTGTGTCAGAAGACCCCACAGCTACATAAACACTGAGGAAACTGAAGAACATTTGAACAGAAACATTGATAACATTTAGCTGGAACGAGCTGCTGTAACTGATCAAGTTCAGACACAGTTAACACGGGACTGACAGCAGGTCAGTTATTCCTCCATGATGAGGTTCTTCTTGGCTCGGTCCAGCCGGTCCAGGATTTCAGTGTAGAGTCCAGACATCTGTGGGTTCACCAGAAACAACCGTTGAGCTCTTAAAGGTCCACAGTGAGGTTTCTGCACTTTATAACCAGTAGGTGTGTAAATCCCCACCATGTGATATACTGGTTCTTAGGGAAACTACATGATATCTGCTGATGTTACAAAGTCTGCCACCATTTCAAACAAATCCAGGGGCCTGCCATCAATACGAGACAATATTAAATACTCATTTAGCAACATTAATTACATTTATATCAACTAACAACTCAAACTAAACAGAACTTAAATATCAGTTCAACATTTTATTTCTGGCTCCTTCAGACATTTCATGTATGCCACATTGAGTGAAAATACTTTTTCTGAATTTCAAAAATAAGGGCGTGTTTTGAGATCATGTGTATCAATGTTTTCTTTTAGGATCGGTGATCTATGAACCGATGATTGATCCAGATAAATGGACCACTGCCCCCCTACTAACATGCAGGACTATTCCTCCTCTATAATGCTCCACAGCTACACCCTCTCCCCCGCCCTGTACCTTTGTCTCGTAGCTCTCCTGCAGGGACCCCAGGTGGCGGATGAAGCTCATGGCGAGGCCGCACCACCTCTCGGCTTCGGGGTACTGGGCCAGGCTGTACAGCAGGACCCCCGTGTTCCAGGCCCGCGTCAGCAGCCACAGCGTCTCCATCTCCGGGAAGTCGTCCGGCTGCAGAGGAGAGGAGCAGGAAGACGTTCAAAAGGACATCTGGGTGACTCACTGAAGCCAAACTTATGGAAGGAAATCTGCTTTTTATTTTTAAAGTGGGGAGTCACTTTCCCCAAATCCTGTTTGTTAACCTTTACTAATCCTTTGGAGTCTCAAACAGACCGTAAACAAACTGGAAGGTTTTTTAACATTTCTAAAGTTTCATTCCTTCTACACACTTCTTTAATCTCGGGCTTTCACTTTGATCCAAAGAGTTCCAAAGCTTTCCAGTGATAACTCCAACTGAGAAGGGGAAATAGTCTCTGCCTGTTCAGCAGGGTAATGTCTCCATCATTTGATGCCTCTTTCAGAGCGGCGGCTCACCGGCAGCACGATGACTTGTACAGCACATTAACATTCAAATTGGCAGGAAGGGGGTGGTGAATGGAAGCATCTGCTAATTGAAGTGCTGCTGAAAGCCCATTGATAAAAAAGAGGCTTCTCGAACAGCAGGCGGCCATGGAGTGGAGGAGAGGGGGTTAATTATATAGCGGGGAGCCGGTGTGTTGGAGGGAGCAGGAGGCGGGTGCCAGGGGAAGGCTGTGTGATTGGTCCTGACTCACTGCGGCTGCGATGACGGACAGGGCCTCCTCGTAGTAGTCCCACACCTCCTCCAGCACCCGGGCCTCCACCTCCGACACGCCGCTCGGGAGGGACAGCTTGATCAGGCTGTGGACACACTTCCTGAGCGGGGACACAGAGACAGGCTCACAGTCAGAAACACGTTCATCCTGATAAGCACTTTGGGGGGACGCATCGCTAATGAAATGTCAAGGGTATTTTCATGCAGAGCGGTGATTGGCTTGCCTGCAGCGGGCCAGGTCGGCCTGCGGTTGCTTCCTGTGCAGCGAGAGAGCCACCCTCAAGGCCTTCTTGCACAGCAGAGGGTAGTGGGCAGGGGGCTCCATGGCCAAGGCTGCATGGAGAGAGGGAAGATGTTACTGCAGACCCTCAAACGTGTGTTTCTTTAGGCGTCAGCAGGCAACAAATGACAGTGAAGGGTTTTAAAGGCAAGGGTTGTTTTTTCTTTTTACCTGCAATGGTTTCTAGCACCTTGGCTTCGACGTGTTCCAGCTCCAACACGGACTCCAGGACTGTTTCCACCTTGGGGTCGTTCAGCTTCGCCCGGGCTTCAAACTCGTAGAGCAGCAGCAGCGTGTCGGTCGGGTCCTTTGGGAAACTCCCTGCAAGAACACGGTGGGAATACTTTATTTAGCTCCATTTTGATTCACAGAAGACGTGCTAATAACAAACATGGCTTTTATTCAGATAGTAAAGCTACCTAAAGGAATATGTCAACTGGAAAAAAACCATTTGTAAATAAATAGCTCACACAAGAAAATGTGTTTTTCTCAAACATCGAACAAAGCATCTTAAATTAAGAACATCCTTGATTCATTTAAGGAAAAATGGGTCACAAATCTTGACACAACTCTTGCGAAATGATTTAAGTCTTGGTAGCAAAATATATATTTTTGCATGAACAGTTATGTGCCTGCCCAAGTGTAAGAAGTCCCCCACTCTTCTTTATTGTTCATGGAGGCATATCGGTAAATCAAAGGTTTTTAAGGTACCACACACAGGGTAAGTCATTGATTAAAAAAAGCATCATTTAGGTGGTAAATTATTCCTTTGAGGTACCTGAAGCCTTCAGGGTTTTCCAGACCTCCCAGCAGATCTGAATGTGCTCCAGAGCCTGAGTGAGATCCTCGGTCTGTGGACAGAGACAGAACAATCACTCTGGATTCATCGTCGCCATCTAGTGTTCACTTTGTCTCCAAAGGCAGAGGGACCAAAATGAAACACCGACACCAGCGATGTGGTACATTTCCATTCATGTGCATGGAGAACGTGCTAAATGTGGGAGAGGGGCAGAGGGAGTGGGAGGCACACCTGGCCAGAGTGAGGGGATTTCCTGCAGAGCTCCAGAGAGGCGGCGGCGGCCATTAGCAGACACGTCTTCTGGCCCATGAGCAGAGTGCGATCAGGAGGGCACAGCTGGGAGAGCTGCGGGTTCAGGCACATGACATATTAACATTTAGCTACACGCCATTCACTGGCTGTTTCAGAGAGAGAGTAAGGCAGCGGCTTGTGGTCTGAAGGCGGGTTTGAATGCAAGATAAACTGGAAAATGTGTGGTAGGAAAGACTTGGAAAGATTATTCATTATTCATTCAACAATAACTTCTGAATATTACCCCTAAAATATAATCCAACACCCCAATTTCCCACAGCAGAAGCTTCTGAGTGTAGGGCTGTTCTCAGATACCATCTCATGGAGAAATACAGAGTAAGGTGTTCTGCTGACGGTGAAGACCGAGGACAAAGGGATCGTTACGATTCTTTATCTCAAACTGATATGTTTATCTTTCTAAAACAATATGTTCTGCTGTTATTGATTCACACACGCACTGTAGATACTGATTGATCACCCTGACAGAGCTCGTAAAAGGGAACTTGCCTGGTATGAGAGCACGAAGAAATCCCTCATTCTGTCAGGGCAGCTCTCGCACTGCAGAGCCGAGTTCCACGCTGTGACACACACACACACACACACACACACACACACACACACACACACACACACACACACACACACACACACACACACACACACACACACACACACACACACACACACACACACACACACACACACACACACACACACACACACACACAGACAGACAAAGTGAAGGTGATGCAACATTTTAAGTGAAAGCATTCCATGTCAGATTGAAGTGACTAGGAGGGGGTCTGTACCAATTTTCCTGAACCAGTTGGCTTCCTCTGTGCGTTTCTCAGCAGTCAGGCGACTCTGGTGTGAAACTTTCTGCAGAGCTGCAGAAAGGGCAAAATAAATGTGTAATTTATATTGACGAACAGCAAGAAATGTCTTCACAGAAAGGCGATTCAATCCAAGATTCATATGTACTCACCCATCTTTAGATATGGCAGCAGGACTTCCATATCCACATTCCTACATAGAGAAATGTAAGCCAGTAAATGGACAGTAAATACGCGTATTTAAATAAAGCTGCATCAATATTGCTGTATAATCAGACTGTGTTAGGTAATTCCCCTTGCCTCATCTCCTCTCTCGATTTCTCAATTGTGGAGAGCACAAGTCGAACCAAACACCTGTGAAAAGATGAATGGAGAAACTGCTGTTGACCTCCTTTCTTTCACCTACTAACTGTATTATACAGAGACACACTTTGAGTGGAGAAGCAGGGAATATAGGTCAGTGGATCATAGAGGCGTACGGAAAACTAACAGACTCGCTACAATCTCTCGGCAGCACCTAAGCCTTCTATACTAAATGTTGTCACTTAAGTGTGAAACTCTGCCATTATGTTTTGTTTACAGCCTCAACACATGACACTGCATACTTAAAAATATAAGCAAAACAAAGAAACGTGGCATCTGAAATGTATTATTTCTGTTCTTAAAGCAGCAGTGAAAACAAAGGGTAGCTAAGTGTCAGAAAGGGAGAGGAAACCAACCTAAAACGGCTTGCTAGTTTAAACACATTGCTGATCTAAAAGGAAGTCCACATGTGTGTGTGTCTTTAATGCTTTCTCATGTAACAGAACTGTGAGGTTCTGGCTGGGGCTGTGCGATTATGGCAAAAATCATAATCACGATTATGTTGGTGAATAATTGATATCACGATTATTAAAAACGATTATCCATTTACTTTGAAAACATCCATTTATTGAAAAATCAAATGTGAACAGTATGTGTTTAACAGTTGATTACCCTGAACTTTAAATATAATTCAACTGACAAACCAATTATAAAAATGTTTTTATTTTTAAATAAAAATAATAATCGTTTTATTTCGATTACGTTATTTTCGTAATCGTTGCAAGCCAACATCGTAATCGAGATTAATATACGATTAATTGCACAGCCCTAGTTCTGGCTTTGTATTCCTTTGAAGCTTCCATGTGATACAATGATTGACTAAATGGAGGCACATGTTTTAACTCTGAATGTTGCCGTTCACAGACCTGAGAGCGGTGAGGACCTGAGATTCATCCTTGGAGTTTTCACACAAGCTCCCCAGAGCCTTCATGGCCGTTTCCTGCTGTTCGTTCTGTCACAGGAGAACCAGGACCCCCTCATTAATACCACCACCCACCAATCATAATGTTTACAATCATATAGTAACTAAAATACTTATAGTATAATATAATAGTTAATACATGTAGTTTTGAGCTATTTGTTCAACAATATGAGCTTTGTCACAAACCAATCAAAACGGAATACTAACATGTATCAGTACTTGTGTATGTTTTAGTGTGATAAACTGGAGACGTGTCATTCAGTGATGTTTTATCTTGAATTGATTGTTGTTATTGATTGTTTTTAACCAGCAGTGAGGAGCTTAACCAGAAAGGTGTGCCCAAAAACTACAACCCGCCACTCGCCAAATGCAAGTAAAGATCTATGATGGGGATAATAATACTGAGGTCAGTTACCATACACAAGTAGCTACTTTAATCCAATCTCTTGACAACAAGTGAAATGACCCCATTTTGTTTTGCTTCAACTCTTCACATAGGTGGTGGCGTACGACTATCAACTGTCCCTACACTCACGCTTTCTTTCTCTTGCTCAATTACGAGTAGTACTGTACAGAGAATGTTGCCAGTATGCAAGTGGTGGGGTCACATTGCCGATTTGGATAAACCTAAAATAAAAATGAAGGGCATGGTGGAAGTATGTTTAAAAGATGTACAGATTGTATCTGTTTTATTTGTTCTATGTCCTATATATATGTTGTACTGTTGGAGGAGCCTGTGACCTACGTTTTTCATTGCCATACACGATCTACACTGTAGCTAATGTGCTAATGCCAATAAAGCCTTGAAACTTGATGAGTGGCTGGGTGGGTAAATACAATCACTGTTTCCAATGACATTGACTCTTTTGCGGTGTAATGGCCGGTTGAATCATATTTTAGCCAGTAATGTTTTTTGTTTACAAGCCACAGATTGACTAAAAAGTCAATTTTGGACCCTGGGTGCAACATGCTCCGACATCTGCTATCAGGACATTTCACAGGTCAGTGCTGTGACAAGGACATCCTCCTTTTCAGCTTCCCACCCACACACTGCACACCTGTGGAACTAAGTCCTCCAAAGCAAACACATTAGTTTCCCATTAAATCCTATTTGTACGACTTGTGTAGAGTCCTGTGATGAGTCTCACCTCCAAAGCAATCTGAGCAGCCAGACTGAGCAGATTGGAGGCAGCGTTCTCAGAAACCAGCAGCCCGTCCTCACTGGCCGAAGGACTCTTGGACAGACGTCCCATCGCATTCACTGCCTCTACAGCTGGTACACATCAACATTCTCACCACGGGGAATATGCTGAACATGTGGCAGTAATGACATTATAACACTACTACCATAACAGCTTGTATCACACGACTAATGTTTGCAGATACCTTTCTCCACATTGTTCTCCTGCACTGCAATCTTGTAAACACTGAACTGGGTGAAAATGCTGCCAGGATCACATCTTTCTGCTTCTTTAATTGCTTCTTTGGCCTGAAAACACAAGTTTTCATGTACATGCAAACATACATCACACACATAAAGTGTTCAAAAGAGCATTTGCCAATGTGGCTGGTGACCTTTGACCCCCAACTGCACCACACATTCACTTCCCTGACCTGCTGCTGTGCTCAAGTTGTCTTACCTTTTCCAGTTGTTTGAGCATCAGGAAACAGGAAGCTCTGTTCCTCTGCAGTTTGGCTGAATTGGACTCTGTTTGACCCGCCTTGAAAAAACTCAACGAGTAGTTATACCACTGAAGAGCCTCAGAATAGTTGTTGGCCTAGGAAGAAAGATAGAGCATTACGTTTCCTTTATTTATCCTTGTGTGGAAATGAAACCTCATGCATTGAACCTATCCAAAGTGTTTTGGCCCAGCAGCCTCCTACCATGCTGATAACTATACATGTGTATATATACCTTCTGAATTAAGGATAAACAAGGCTATGTTTAGCCTACCTCAAAGTGTTTGGACGCTTTATCCCACAGCATGACGTGAAGTCTTGTGAGGGCCTGTGGAGTCAGCTGTTTTCCCGTATAGTGGCCTGTGTGGGTGTAATAGATGGTTATACTAATAGAGGTACATCTACAGCGTATTACCTACATAATTATAAAATTAACAATGTTTAATCAAGCCTGTGAAAAATCTGATATTCTTCAAATAAAATGTAAACATAAACAAACATCCATGCACTTATCCAAGCATGAGGCAGAGTTGTATGTCACTGGGTATAGTAAAGGATGTTGTCTCTGGATGGATATAAATATATATATCAAATCCCTTTCACATTTTATTTGATAGAATATCAGCTTTCGCAATCACACAAAAGAGTCCCTTAGGCTCGAGTGAACAGGTTGAGGAACTCTTTTTTCAAAGTCAAACCTCTAAATCAGAGTTTGGGCTCTAAGTAGGCCTCAGGGTTCCCGGGTCGAACAGTGAATGTAAAATGGAGCAATTCAATTGTTTGCACTGCACTGTTTGCATTGTTTGGTTCACTCTGATGCGATATACGTCTCTAGTATGGTTTTGTATTTTTACATTTATATAAAATAGAATAAAATATATTTGTTTGATTCAAAGACTTGTTACCAGTGATGATATCTTCTATCTTCTGTTTGGCCAACAGCTCCCTGCCATTCTGCAGCAGCAGCTCAATGTGCAGAACGAGAGCTGTTCCCAGGTCAGGGGACGACTCAAAGTGCTGACACACACGTTTCAAATAGTCAAATGCAAGCACTTCTCTGGAAAAATCAAAGCAAATATCATTCAGAGTAGAATAGCAAGTGGGCATTCCTTAAAAGAAGCAAATGTGATTGTGTGCACATGTTCGTCTTCAGCAATGTGAGTTTCTGCCAAGTGAGAGTGCTAGCAAAGATGATTGTACCTGTCTTCAGACATGAGTAGCTTCACTGTGCTCAGACACACTTCAAGAGAAACCTTAGATTCCAGCATCTCATTAAGTCCTGAAATAAGATGGATATAACCTGCTTTTAATTGTGCATTTAACTCATACTTAGGAATGTCTCAGTGCTAGCACAATATGAGACTGAGCAGCTCTACTACAACGTCTGACTTGTAAAAGCCTAGTAGTTACATTACTGTAGACACTTATTCTGGAGTAATTCAACTCTTCAGTAGCCATATTGAGTTTTCACAAATCTACTTTTCTTCCCAGTAGCCTCAGAGAATCTGACAAACTAGCAACATTTCCTTCATGATGTACTTCCCTAAACTCTCAGCCACTGACGCCCCACTGCTGTCGATGAAAATGAAGTTCTGTATAAATAATTCAAAGATGGGTGATAACTAACCTGCTCTGATATGATCGTCGGAGGCCCCGCATCTCACGAGTATTCTGATCTTTAAGTACAGCCCAGAGGCGCTCGTAAATTCCTGTCAAATTGGACAGCGCAAAGCATTTAGAGAATCTTTCTGCAAGTGTCTGCTTCAAATGCAAACATATAATGTAATTAGAGAAATATATATGATATCCCACCTTGTTGGCTAAGCTGACAGCATTTAGAGCCTTCTCCTGAAACCTCTGACAGTCCCACTCCAAATAAACAGAAGCAAGGAGCCTCAAGACCTTGGCCTATTGTGATGAAAATGTACAGTTACATTTTTATTTATTTTTTAACCGCTGATTTTACAAAATGTTGTTTTGCATTATCTTACCTGGACTTCAGATCCAGGTGCGTACTTCACATTCATTTTCCCAATTTCATAGCTTTGGCTGAAAATGGAAAATAACAAATTGCTCTCAATCTGCATTGTTTCCAAGCACTTTTCTGTTGAAATGTAGCATTATATTTACCTCAGCCAAAATGTACTTTCCTCAAACTTTTTCAGATTGTAAGTGTCTATTCCAAAGTTGTAGCACATAATGGAGAGATAGGCAGTCTGTATGGAAACAAATAATTAATTGTTACTGTCCCCTACACCTTCAACACGTGTGTCACAATAAAAGATGTTGACATAGTTATAACAGAGAGTTTGTATACATCCTTTGGTAGCCGCTGCAGCATGTCTCTACAGCGCTGCATATAGACCACAGCATCATGGTTATTCCCTTGAATCAAGGCCTGCAAAAAAGAGACTTGAACTTAATGTTAAATGTCAGCAAACAATTTAACATTTTCTATCAGCACAAATGAGATTTCCCCCTCTCATTGTTCAGTTAACATTTTAACTGTCTCACACTTCACACTGCAAGTCTGTCAGAATAGCACTTCCTCAGCTGCCAAATATCACAAGAACAAATATTCACATTGAAGGTGTTGAACATCACATGTGCCGCAGCTCACCGATTCTGCCTGGCAAGAGAGAATTCGAAGCAGATCCTTTTCTACATCTCCCTTGGATGAAGTGATGTCAGCTGCTCCGTCCCCTCTGGATGTTAGTTGGGCATAGAGAGTTTCCAGGCTCTGGAGATATTGGATGTGGTAGATTTTGTAAGGAAAACTGTATTGGTGTTTGTTCTAAACTAATCTCTCTCAGTTTCTTTCTTTACCTTCACAGCAAGCCGTAAGAAGTTATCTGCCACCTGGGGATTTTTGCAGTCCAGCCAGGTTCTTCCTGTCTTGCTGGCCATCTGTAAAGATTAGACACTGAGAAACAGACCTCGTTCTCCTGAAAAATGGAGCACTCATAGAAGGAGCCTACAGTATTGCTTACCAGGATCTGCTTGCGAATAACGCCCTCTGTTGGATTTTCAGGCTCACAGCAGTACAGCAGGCTGCATGCTACATGACGCACTGTGAGGAATGGATGGTGAAAACATTTCATTGTGACGTAACATGTCTGTGGTTTCTCCTCTTGCATTTGGCACACATTTCACACGGTGTGTCTGGGTATTTCAGATGCAATGATCATCAGTAAAATGTTCATGTAAATATATAATGCAACTGGAATTGTACCTTTAGCTTTCAGATTTTTACTTATAGTGGTGCCAACATTCTTGGTAACTGCCCAGTTCCACAGCTGGATGGCACACTCCTCCAGCTGTAAGATGAGCATGAAAAAGAAATATGCATCAACTAATAAATTCTACAAACTTATGGCATATAAAAGAGTCAAAATGCTATATAAGTCAAACACAAACCAAGTTTATAAATCTGACTTTACATTGTTCAACTTAGTTTAGAAGTAAATAGTGGTTTGAGTTACATTAACAGTCAATCTATAGTCATAATCTCTTCTACCAACAGTCCTACCTGTGGATTTGGTATTTTGGGGAAATCCTCCAGGCCAGAGACTTCAGAGAAGAGTTTCTCTATCACCTGATCATAGTCTGTTGTCTGTTTCTGCAGCAGATTCTCTGTGAGACCTGTGATAATGTTAACCAAACAAAAAACTTCAAATGTTTCTCCAAGTGTTGCAATATAAAAAAAAATCACTTGTAATGTTTGTATTGTGGCAATTAAAAAAAGAATTAAATTACAAAATGAGGCTAATCTTGTGCTGCTGACCATTGATTGTTAGATAAATTATTGTTAAATCCCATACACTTCACAAGTTGTGGAAGTATTCAAAGATGGGAAATAACTAGAAGCTAACACCTCTTCATAAATTGAGAAGCCATGACCATTAGATATTTGGTGTTTTTATTGAGTTCGGAAATATATATATTTAATTCTCCTTGACTAGCACAATGTCTGTCCAAAGATTCGCAGACCTGTTTTCTAGGTTATCTGATTGCACCATCATTATAATTATTTAACATCATTGTTAATACTCATGTAGTTACTGTTAGCTTGCCATATTGTATCTTATGCTCTATAATGCTGTATTGAAATCTTTAAATCCACTTCTATTGATTTTGGTCATGACTAAGGTAGCAAAGACAAGGACATAAATCAAAAGAACTCAAGCATAGGTGACTGTTAACATTAGCACACATACACAAGCTAACCTAGCTAGTTAGCCTTAGCTCGTCGCAGTTAAACCTAGCCAAAAGTTAGAAACTAGCTAGGTTGATAAACAATGATAATAATAGTAATAAATATAGTAAACTATAATAGTAATAGTAGTTTTACCAGAACACCTTAAACAGGACCGTCACTTACCTTTCACAGTTGAAACAATAAGCTCCATTTAAAAAAAAAGTTTCAGCACTGATATTAAGGCTAATGTTAGCTCCTCACCAGAGCGCCATCATGTTTAATTGACAGAAGTGAAAAATGCCCGGGAATTTTTTCGAGGAGAGGGAGAAGAGCCAGGGGGAAACAACATAGTGAGAAGTGAACGTGGATATGTCTAATTTTAACACAGATAGTGGTTTAATATTGTAAAGCTAATAGCATGACTTGGTTATGACAGTTAACATTATCTGACATTTTTTGAAATGTTCCGAAGCAAGCTAATTTAACTATTATCTTAACTAGTATTTAGTGATAACAATAACTTCATACCATAACATTAGAGAGGAATTGTACTTTGGGACAGTGAGGTAAGATGACCATATTTCTGTAATGAACAAATAAAGAAAGGTTCAGTTTGGCATGCAATCAATATTAAACTATCAAATGTTGTTTACTATGAAATTGAGTTTCAGTTATTTTGCCCATAGTTACTGTTTGTATGGACACACAATGCTGCAGGTTGGTATTAACTAGGCTACTAAGTAATGTTGTTAACAGTTTGTAGAGTTCTATGCCCATTGACTGTTAATTACATTAACTAATCTAGCTATCTGTGTACAGTAGGTAACACTTGCTCGCTACTGTCCAAGTGTACACCATAGAAAGTTTACACCGCACTTTTCTCGTTAGTTACAAACGGGAACATTCCCGGGAATAGCTGCAGCCGGGGTCAAGCCACCAACAACTGAGACCGAAAGGACGCCGGACCTTAACCTCCACCGCTGGTAGGTTATATTGTTAATTTGTTAATGTGTAAATAAGAATGAATGTATCACAATTAAGTAATAAATTCAGTAATTATATTGTTATTTCTCATGTTAAGTAACTACGCTGCGCTCAAATGTCAAGTTTCGTGTGGGAAAACAACGAAGCTGATTTCCGGTTACCTCCAAACAATGAATACGTAAGTAGCCTACTAGTGTGACTGTCTCATCATGTCATGTGCTTGTTAGCACCTGATGTTGTATTTTGTATAGATCAACTGGTCACAATTGGCTATGTGGATTGGCTATGTGGATTATCTTGCTGCGGGATATTGTAAACAAATCAAAAGTGTGAAGAGTGGTTGTGCAGGAGAAATAGCTAGCTTTTCATAGTAGATGTCAAGCATCTTTCTGAGATGATTGCAAAACATGAGAGCAGCAGGAGAACGCGAAAAAAGGGCAAACTTAGTAAGTAACAACCCAGGTTTACAGTGCACACAAATGCAGAATTGAACAATGACATTACATGGCCGCAAATCGAAAACACAGTAGGCCTATGGGTGTGCTCATTTGAATTGTTACATTAGTCAAAGTAGGGGAATTGTGGGACAGTGTATTTTGGTATTTTATCAAATTGCATAAGTGTTTGTTTTAGCAACTTTCAAAAGTATGTGTGCCCCACTATTGCTCACTTCTCTATTTCCCTGTTGTAGAAATATAGCCTGCTCATTTTTCATTGGACATGTTGCCTTGGTAAACACAGATGCAGGAAATAATATGTATTAAGGGTGCAATACATGTAATAGTGTCAATACCTGCTGGCATGGTAAACCACTCGTGTGACCATTAGCTGCAGGCACTTAGTAATAGCCTTTGTTTGCCTTTTCTGTTGGAACAAATACAACATTACAATCTGATCATGACTTGTCAACATTGAGATATCTTTATCCTCAAGATACCAACATTTCTCTCTTAAACTGGAGCGAGTCTCACCTTGTCTAACATATTTAATATGGCTTGAAACAAATCAGAACTGAATGTCTAATGTTTGTATTCCTCATGCAACCTCTTTGGCATATGGAACTTAAGTACATTTCATTGCAGGTCTACATTTGTTCCAGTAAGCTACTTTTGGAAATGAACACCGTCATTTATTCAGCCATAATAGGCCTATTTACCAAAAGTAACCAGATATTTTGGTCAACGTGACTAAACCTGAGACCTTTCCATTTTTAAAATGGCCCGAGTAATCAGAGCAGGCATTTACTCAGTTAAGAAAGAGCTCTGTTGTTCTAAAGCAGGATTGTTAGTGCCTTGAAAATGAAAGCTAATTCTGTTAATTTTTTTTATTTAATTTCCAAATCACTATCATTTACTGGATTAATTTTAGCCTTTTCCATATATATTATTGTATATGTTAATTGGCTGGATGGATGGATATATGTTAATTATCATTTGATCCATTAGTGAGGATAATGAACTAAAATAAGAAACAGAGAGCTGGGGTCTTGAACCATTAGCCAGCTACAGTTATTGCATGTCAATGTGATGCATGATTGGTTTTATTAAATGTTAATGATGTCTAACTAGTGCATACTTGTGTCCATGACCCTGGCTTGTAGATTGACAAATGAGTTTGGTTAATATTATAGGCAATAAATCTTACTTTTCCCACTACCATTTATTTTTTCAAATGATATTCCTTGCTTCCAAAGCTGCAGAGTGAGTTAAGTCTGAGACTGTGGCTTTGTTTCCACTCAAGACTATCTGCAGCCATCTGATCAGCAGGGCAGACAGCGAGACCCCTCACCCCTCTGCTAGAGAAAGACTGTCTGCTGGTTCATTTACCCAAGAGGTCTTTGCTGTCGGGGCAAAAGGAAGAGTGCATGTCGTGTGTGTAGAACAAGTTGGTCCCCCATAGTGTGTTTTGAACTCCAGAATCTAAAATAAAACACTTTAACCCCCCTCCCGTCAGCTAGCTACTTCCAGCTATTGTTCATCAGGAGACGTTTCTGCTGCCCTCTTGGTCCAGTAGGAATGTCTCCTTTACTGAAGACGTCTTATGTGAACACATGTAAGACATTTGTTCTAGACAATTCAGCTCCTTGTAAACTTCACCCCTTCCTTTTGTATTTTGTGAGCTATCATATGGTTTACATTTAGTGAGCTTGTTTAATCTATATCATAATGTGTCACCATTCAGATTTGTAGATATTTTCTTAAGACTATTCATAATTAAGTTTATGTACCTCCTTTTATTTATATATGTTACTTTCTATATTTATCTGTACTTGTTTCTGTCCTTGCACTGCTGCAACCGCCTTTCTTGTCATTGTTAAGAGGCAATTCCGAAGTCCACAAGGCTGTGACATTGAGGGTCCAGTGTCAGAACAAAGTCCTCCTCTTCATAAATTCTCACGTTTTGGATTAAATTATGCAGAAGAGAGCTAGCTTTTTTGTACCCTTTTTCCAGCCACCCTTATAAGAACAATTCTTTTTAAATTTCCTCAAGTGATTTGACGAAAAGCAAACATTTGAATGCTTGATTTGTGACTCTTTTGTCTCAGAATCTCAGAAAGCTAAATGACTCCAACCCGGGATGTTTTAAATTGTTTCCCATGTATTCATGTGTCATTTCACTCCTTTCCTGCTACAGGAATGGGAGAGCGATGATCGACATTCCACCACTTGTGCTGCTGTGCATCACCCACAACCCCACCCAAGATCCAGTCCTCAAATTGTTGGCTGTTGAGTCCTGACGTGGGCGGAAAGGTGAGGGCAGGATGTTCTTATTTACAATGCCGCGGCAGCAGAGTAATTGTTGTAGTGATAAAAGAAAACAGTCTGCGGCACATCCACACACTGCAGGGTACTGCTGGACAAAAGAGGCTTATTTACATTGATATGAAAAGCAGCATATCCTGTTTCTGTAGTTAAAAATACATCCAGCAAATATTTATTTTAAACACCTTGTGATGCCACAGATTGTTTAAATGTTACTCCATTTCCTCTTGAGAAAAGATTACTGCTGTAACCTTTAACCTCAGCACACAGAGGGTTGATGTTATCAAAGGGAGCTTTACAAACAACGGTCAGTGAAACATTTAGTTTAATTATCTACTTCAAATAACTAACTGTCATTTCGAAACAAGTCTGACAACAGATCAATAAGGTGAAATTGATATTCATGCAATCACTATTGAAACAATGTTGTAATAAATCCCATTGAGGTTCATTTTGGAGTGGAGTTTTCTACTATGAACATATATAATCACTGTCATTTTAATGATTACATATTTGTTATGGTTTTAATATTACATAGTTATCCATCATGTAGGCTATCGGTCTGCCACGTTGTGTTGCAGGATTGCTATAGATAATCATTACTTCTCATGAACTGATCTCCTTCGCAGTAGCCTGAAGAAGGGAGTGTGTGTCCCCCCCCCAAATGTGTGACGTTGCGTCCTTCCTCTGTGTCTCCATAAAACGTGCCTCACGCATGGACTGCAAGTGGTGCACGGAGGCGAGAGGGAGGAGAACTTGTCTGAGGCGCGAGAGAGGCAGGAGCTGATTGATTTGGTTGTGTGGGCTCTATCAGACAGCAGTAACAAGCAGATAAACCACTCACTCGACTTTTATTTTTCAACAAACATTGAATTACATCAATTTAACTTTTGGGGGAATTCGAGAGCACCTGCACGGAGCATCCAGCGGTTCCTCCGTCTCCTCTCTGCCGGGTCTGGAGTCCCCAGCTGCGCAGGAGAGCTCCCCTGCGAACCGCGTCATGGGATACAGCTGAACCACCTCCGCTTTTCGCGTGTACACCTGAAGCTTTTTGTGGATTTACAACACGTTTAAGAAAAAGAAAAAACAGACTCGTTTATTTACTCGCTTTAAGAAAAACTTCATTCAGTCACTCGGGATTATAAGCCTTTGCCACGGACTCTTATCACTTTATTTCTAACGCACGGTTGGTGGTTTTGGTGGAGAGTTGCAGGATGGGCTCATCCGACTGCTTCAGATGGGCCGTTGTCATCTTGTGTTGTTCATCACTCACACATGGTAAGATGTCATTTATACATATAGAGATTTGTTATTTATGCTTATATTGTTTTATACAAGAGATAATAGCGCTGTTTGATTCGTTTCAATGAATGGCATAATATTTTACGCGGTCAGTCATTTGGAGGAAAAATAAAGAGAGTGGCTTATTTCTTATTTATCTTAATCATTGTCTTAATACATTTAACTGAGCTATTGAGTTCAATTATCTGTCGGTTTTTTCCATTCTAACATTTGATCATTATGTTTTATTGTTTATGGATATACGTACAATACTACAATTGTCATGCTAGGAACATTAAATGACCACTGTTAATGCTGTTAATAGATGGAGCTGCAGTCCTCAAACACACCGCTAGAGGTAGTCTCAGCCCATTGTAACAGGAGCATTTCAAACGTTCATAAAAATGTGTTGATGTGACAGGTAATTGGTGGCCTGATTTTTACATGTTTATATTAGACTGGTTTAATTTTGACATTTGATTTGGTTGTTTTGACTTGTTTCTCAGATATTCTGAGTCAGCCTTTTGTTCAATATTATGAAAAACGTTTTTCCAGCAATTGTTATCTGTGAGTGAACAGGATTAAACATTTTGGGAGGAATGTGCCTGTTGATTCAGACATTTTAATCAGCTTCATTGTCTGTATTGTCACTCCACAAAAACAAGGTGGATGTTCCTCCACCTTGTGGCAGGTTGAGTGTGCTACTGAGATAGCCTTCCTCACCATTCCCAAATAAACAGCCCATCCAAACAAAGGAAATACCATTCACCTAACCCCCCCTACCTCCCATACACTTTTAGCCTATGAATCTTTGTCCGAGATGTTTCCTTCACTGTCCACTCACAAAGCGTGGGAAAGACACAAGGAGGAAGCGGATGTAGGGGCAAAAGGCAGCCTTGAATTGTTCTGGCTCGTAAAGGTCACGGAAATGTGACACGCTACCTGAGCAAAGATTTCTTCCCGGTACTCCTTGTGCCCATATTGAGCTATGCAAAAATGCATCCAGAAGACAATGGCAGGGTGAAAAGGAGAGTGTTGTTTGTGCAGAAGATCTACTGACTGGAAGAGCCATTAGTTATTGATGAGGCATCACCTTTTTTATTTTCATGTTGGGCTGTGTATCAGTCAAAGTTGGCAAACAAAGCACAGGGCTGAGCAGAAGCACAGAAATCATGGTTAGCCGCCAACATTAGATGTAATGTTGCAGCCTGTCACTAGTGGCAGAAAGTCATTATATTACAGATATTGACCATTCTACTAAGAGACATTTTACCAACCCTTATATATTTTAAAACTGCAATCATATGATGTTAGTTGATGTGTTTTATAGAAATCGGTAACATTCTGTTTTACAGATGGTCTGCCCTAGGTGTTTTGCTAGTATTTCACTTGTTGCTGTTTCTTTTTGAAAAGTGACCACAGGTCAAGTGTTTTGTTTCGTGACCTTTTGACACCCTTTTAAATGAAGCATAACGGCTCAGACTGAGAGAGATACACTTTTTACTGCTCTTTACGACATGATTATTGCCTTTCAGATTTATTTTAGTTTGTCTCTCTAATGGTCAATCTCTCTTGGCTTTGTGCGTATCATTTGTTGTGTGATGCATTACTATTGATTCAGTGAACTGTGTCTGTGTCCTTGTAGTTTCCGTCAATTATTTATTGTGTTGTAGTGGTGAATTTTTCAGCCACATTTTAAATGTAAACCTGAAAGCGTGCTTGTCCAAGGGTCCACATTAGTCAACCCTGTTTCTTTTGTGTTTTGAAGCCGAATTAGGTGATGTTGTGTCTATTTTTCCCCCCCGAGTAATTTGTTTCTTTCCTGCTCGGACACTTGAGATGGAGTGAAAAATGGGAGTGACGAGAGGTCAACCAAGTGCGGTGGGAACTCATTGCTCACTGGCGGTATGTCTGGGTTCATGGAGGTAGCGTAAGAAAAACAACCGTACACTCACACTCACCTGGATTTACCAGCAGAGCAGAAAAGGCCATTCCCTTACAGAGGGATATAACTTAACAAATTATTTTGCGTGGCTGTTGTTATAGGATAATTGCCGCATCTGGTCCATACCAGGCATATCCATCCTGAGCCAGCAATATATTTTCTTTAAATCGGCATGAGATTTCAATTTCAAGGAGCTTCTGTCTGCCTACAAGTCTTAATCATGCGTTATGGAACAGGATTCCTCTGGGTTAACCATTTTGGACTCTCATGCAGGCGATTCCTGTTTGTTGGCTCAACTCAACTTTATATAACCTAGAATGGCCACCCAACATGGCCAGATGTTCCTTTATTTTGCTTTTTTAAGAGGAGTCTGGGGCATTAATGCCTCCAAATCTCCAATGGCTAATATACGGCTAATAAAAAAGGCACTCTCCCAAACTGTTGTCTTAACCTTGTAGTAAGCAAAGTGGTGGGGTTTCAGGAAGGCGGTGTGTGAGAGACACTCCCACACACCGCCAGAGCAGTGCTAGCTTCTCCTTATTCTGGCAGGTGATCCTAAGTCCTGTCAAGTTTTTAACTTTGTGTCGTAAAATGTTGTTTGTCTTGAAAATATTATTGTCTCTTATGTTCTTAATCTTATCGTGTATTGGCTCTCTCTGCATTTATTTGTCTGCTTTTATTTACTGTGTCTATTTCTGTGACTGCAGTGAGAGATGCCAACGAAATTCCGGTATACCGATGTATGAAAATAAGATATTCTGATTCAGACCAGTTTCTTAACAGGTGGTGGAGTTGTTGCATATCTCCATTCAAACCATTACCCTTGAACTATTGAGAGATTATTTGATCATTGGTTTCCAATTCCTATGATCTAAGGCTAACAGATTGCGTGCTATCCATTTGCTATTTACTATAAGACAGGAAGCTCACCTTGACACAGATTGGCCACTCTTCACTACTATTTTGCTCCTATCGCCATGGACACAATACAACCAACATGACTCACCAAGAGTGACCCTGCACTCTTTTGTTAAATTGTAATTCGTTCTCCACCCTTTCTATGCCTTTTGTTGTCACCGAGTGCAAGGAATACATCGACAAGGTTAAACCTGGGAATCATCATGCTGTATTGTTACTTTTGCCTTGAACATGCCCAAAAAAGATCTTCTCTTTAGAGACTTGTGCTGTTTAACAACGGCACAGGAAGTACAGATCAAGTGTACTCTCTGCTACAAAAAAGGGAATTTGCACAGTATGGAGAATAATGTTCCTTTTTTGTCTATTTCAGTGACAGGACAGTCATCTCGTACAGTAATAGTGGTTTTTATTACCCAGCATGTGATTTTGTTGGCATGCAACAACAGCAAGGATTATGATATATTGCCAACAGTTACTCCAGAGCATACTGTCCTTTCTTCTTGTATTTATTTATTGCAGTTTTTGTAATGTTTTTATTTCACTGAGTTTTAGTATCCTCAACCTTTAATTCAATAAAGTTGTCGTAATAGTAACTCTGTGCATTTATTGGATTAAAGTACTAAAACAATTGGATGTTAGTTTTCCAAATATTGTTAGAAGTTAATACCAATAAGAAGTTAAATATAGCTGTAACGGTACGTCCACACGGCAGCGTGCGTTGAAGCTTGCCGGTGGGCGTGTCTGGCGTTGCGACCAACAACCAATCACATTGATCTCACGGGAGCCTGCTCGCGCTGTGCTCCGCAGCAAACAGCTGTTTGCTTTTCCCCCCAACAACGACAACCGACTCACGAAACGCTATGTTGTAGCGTTGATAAACGGAACAATTTAACTAAATTGCTAGTCAAAATACCAATACCACAGGACATTTTTTTTTACTTTTGACAGGGGCACAAAGGCCACTTTGGCCGTGAATTGCATTTTTTTTAACAGGGCATCACGGCCAAAGTGCGGGGCAACGACGGCCATGTCCCACCCTGGTCCTAACCCTATAAACGTAATTTGCAATGATGAACCCCTGGCTTAGATTGAATGAAAACACTTTTGTTCAATGTCTTTTCATTGTTATGATGCTTTCAGACTAAACATTTAAATGGTGTTTTTCAGGGCAACACACATTTCAGAACATTTTGGAGTCCTGCAATCCAATACTGTTTGAATTGTTTCTATATTTCCTGACTGGTAGTGAACCCACCACAAGTGTTTTCCAAACACTGTGTCCTGTGCCACTTCCTCTCAATGCCAAGTGAGGACAAGGACGTATAAATGTGATCCTGTTCTAATCTGAGTTAACCTAGCCCCGTCTCAATAATCACTTTGATGCTGCGTGACTGGCAAAAGACCCATCATCAGTTGAGACTGGCCCCCCTTTCTCTCTCCCTCAATCTGTTTGTTCCATGCCTGTCCTCTTCTTAATGGCTCTTTATGAGAACCAGCTTCGGGGCTCTTTGAACAACACAGTAAGCACAATTTCTGGCATTTTTCAGGCTGGAGGAATGCAGCACACAGCTGTTGGGGGGGTTAGGGTTGTCAGGACGCTTGCTGAGGTCAGCATTGGGCAGGCAATGGGGCAGGTTGGAGATTTGAGGGTGTTAATGTAGAGAGACAACCGCAGGATACATTTTTAACTCTTTCAATGGGGCCCCTGCTGATTCATCCATCTGTAGTTTGTTACTGAGGAGAATCAGGGAAATATTGGCCATTTTAAGAGATGAGCTACCTGCCAGTGCAATTCAAGGTCAGGACGATGTTTTCAGTTGTTGTTATTGGTGTTGTGTGTTCAAGCAGATGTCAGCATTCCTACATGTGTGGATTTTTTAACAACTGACTTGTTAACGTGCAGAAATTAGTGTTGCAGACAGCACATGATACATCGTGCTTTTTGTTTTGTGTTTAAAGGGCCCCAGGGTCCGTTTGACTTACTCTTTGCAAAGTTCTCAATTCCAGCATTTCAAGTACATGACTTGATGCCAATGTGCCGATGTGAGGCAATAACACTGCAGTTAAAATAATTCTCAAGGACATACATGCGTAATTTCTCGATAAAACAATAAAAGATAAGTATTACCTCGTGAATTGCAGATTCTGGGATTGTTTATAAGGTCAGGAACTTTGATTTGTATGAATCTAATACACAGCTGAAAATGTGTGTTATCACAGCATGAAACAGTATGAGCAACACCCCTTCCCCTCTGTATAACGTTGGACAATAAAACAATGATGTTTTAGAGGAAGTCGATATTGAGTGCCACTGCCAACACTGGCACCGCCAGCTCGTTCTTAACACAACAGCTGTTCTGAATAAATGAGAATGACTGTGTGTGTGCATGTGCGCGCATTCTTAAATGCAGGTGTGTGTGTGTGTGTGTGTGTGTGTGTGTGTGTGTGTGTGTGTGTGTGTGTGTGTGTGTGTGTGTGTGTGTGTGTGTGTGTGTGTGTGTGTGTGTGTGTGTGTGTGTGTGTGTGTGTGTGTGTGTGTGTGTGTGTGTGTGTGTGTGTGTGTGTGTGTGTGTGTGTGTGTGTGTGTGTGTGTGTGTGTGTGTGGTTTCCCAGTTCCGTGTGCATATACCATGTTTGATGTCTTACAGTAAGCTGTTGTGCAACTCTATTGTCTTTCTTGATTCTGTGCAGCAAATAGAGGTTTCCCAAAAGGCCGTCACATTGGAACATTCGGAGGGTCGACGTAGTAAACTTGTTTTCCGACCACATTGACAAGCTGTTTAGGGAGCTTGGTGAAAAGAAGGAAATCACATATGGAACTGTGACAGCTCCTGGACAGCAGTGAAGTTTCCTATGTTGATCTCTGTTAGAGAGCTGGCTAGGGGCCACCTTTAAAATCAAACATTTGGATTTTCCCTTGTGATAATGTGATAATAGCTTTAAAGTGCAAGGTCGTTGATGAATAAAAAAAAAGACTTGTTCCTTAGAGAGGAAGGGTGCAACCACTAGAGCAGAGTGAGCGGTTAATTAGAGGAAACACATGCAGAGTCACACATCAGGATCTGAGCTGCTCCCAATACCCTCCACCGTCTCCCTCTTTCCCTTCTTTCTTACTGTCTGCTCATCCCAGACTGCCTTTTATTCATTACCCTGCGATCCCTGCCTTGTAAACATCCCCAGAGCTCTCACAGCGGACCATCACCATTTGCACAAGATTCATGCACATTTCCTATTGTGTTTTACATTTCGTTTTTGTTTGTGTTCAACAGGACATTTGGAGAGAGAGCACTCACCTATGATTCTGCCCTCTGACAACACCCTCATTCTTCATAAGGATGGTTTGTTACATCTCACATGCAGGTATGCCACTCACCGATTTATGTCAATGCTAAGTGAACAGCATTTAAATCAATGGTAAATGTAGCTTTTACCTTGTAGTGTAACGTAACTTAGTATTTGTATTTATTTATAGAAGGACCATGCATACAAAAACATTAATCTCAGCAAAGAGAAGAGATGCAATATGCCAGATTATAGATAATAGCTCATTTCCATCTGTGGTCCCCAGGCAGGTTCATAACAATCAATAAACAAATAATAACATTGCATGATCTCTATCAGTCAAACCATTTTAAAACAAACAATTTTAGTACATGTGCTTAAGAAATATATTGTAGTTTTTACTCCACAACATTCTTTTGAAAGTTGTAGTCAAGAGTTATTATTACTCTAATATTTTAGATGCAAAACATGATAAGCTTACAAAATAAAATTCTCACTCTTAAAATTATCCGACATTATGTGAAATATTTGAATCAGCTCTACATTACAATTCAGGAAGAAATCTCTTATTACATCATACAGTATTAATACAAAATGAATGGGAGATTTGTCCACATTAGGTAGTATTTTGTTTGATCATTTTGATAATATCATACTTTATTTAAAGTGTCTCGATCTAAAGTAAAGGATCTGAGTACTTGTTCCATTACTGAATGCATCCATTGATGAGTATGTAAATTCCTGATTTGAGCTTTAGGGATAGTGGGACCATTTGTTAAGCATTTGTACAGCCTTGCATCATTCTGTAGGCCTGGGAGGAATGTTCAGAAAGTCGTGTCTATCTAATGTAATGCTTCCCTACAAGGCCATGTGCTAAAACTCCTGGCCCATACGGTACTGTGTTGTTTCTCTGTCACTGGATCAGAGCTTGAGGTTGCTTGACCCAAGATTCTGCAGTCGAACGCAGTGGTATGCAAGACATGTTTGATGTTCCTCTGGGATCCCTTTAATGACTGTTTTAAAATGGATGCTGTCTGGAAAGAATGTGTTAGCTGAGCACATCATTCAAGAGAAGCATGTTCCCATGTGAAAGTTCAAGTTACTGGATGACTCTAGATTAACTCAAAATAAACATAAAATGAAGATCAAGTCAAAAAGTCCCAATGGGAGAAGCAGCCACTGCCATCCTAAACCAAAAAGCTGACTTAATTCCCAGCTGTGACACTTTTCATAATATATCTGAATGCAGTGCTTGTTTTCCAGAGAACAATCAGCATTAATGTAACGTGTGAAATCCCCAAATAACATATTAGATGGTACATTTATTTTACAAAAAAGTGTGAGAATACCTTTTTTCTTTTCACAAATCATCCTCAGTGTTCAAACTGTAAGTCAACTGAGGACTATTTGTTCTTATTGTTCATCTAATTCTGTCTCTCTGTGTCTTCCTCAGAGGCCATGGCCCACTGCAGTGGAAACTTGTTGACTCCAATCGATCGCTCTCATCCGAGGAGGTGAAGGTGGAGTCGTGTGATTCCCGACATCACTCTCACTCTCACTGCAGCAAACTGACCATCACAAGTTTAATAGCTAATGACACAGGAAGGTACAACTGTGAATACTCCAAAAATGGTTCAGCCCACTTCACCTCGATCTACGTGTATGTCCAAGGTGAGACCTGCAAAAACGCTTTGTCCACTTCATATTAAAGGTCCTTTTTATCAATTACAGTCACAGTCAACCAGTGGGAATAAGAGAGCAGGAACATGTGGAGCTCAGAATTTTAGTCATTTTACAGCATGAGAATAACAAAGTAATGTTTAGAAATGAAAGAATTGGTCTATGAATTAAAACACAGATAAGACACACACTTCTTTCCTTTTTGAATTGAGTTGTTTCCTTCCATCTAGGACTGACGGGGTTTGTTTTTGTGAAAGTCAAGACTCCTGATAAAAGAGGTTTTCACAGGGTGATTATCATCTGTTGACGCCAGCGGAGTGGTGCGGTGTTGAACTGAAACAGTGGCACATGAGGAAATAGCTAATGAGCAAATCTGATATTTCCTGAAACATACAAGAGCTCGGAGAAAACCCACACTGAATTAGTCAGCGAGAACAGAAGAAATAGCGAAAGAATGTAAAAAAAAATGGAAGGGAGTCTTAAAGAAGATGCAAGGAAAGAAAAAAGATTGTGTTTGGCAATTGTATGACTGTTTAGTGATTTAATGCAGAAAACTGGTTTTAGTCTTCATGCGAAGACCCAAGAGAGAGAGGAAGTGGTTTCTTTGGTACTAGGGTTTCTTCTGAAAGGAGAAGGGTTGAGCATCTTAAGGAGAGCTGTTCTGGAGGGCTTTTTAGACACTAAAACTGTATGATGGCATTAAATATAGTGCAATCATAACATTAGTCTAAGGATCTGAAATATTTGTAGCCAATGCAGGCTGAACTAAATACTGGATGCACTTTGTTACCTCTCTTTGAATGTGGTTCCCAGTTATTCCCGAGTTGGCCTGCTGTGCCTGTGTTTAGTCTAACCCTTTCTTTTCAAAGGCGTTCAGCTGTTTATTGCATAATTTCCCGGCTTACTTGTTAAATAATAGTTCCTTTATCAAACCACTACTGCTTGACCTCACACCAATCGCAGACTATCTGTGTGGTCTTGAAGTTCCCACAGCGGGCCTGTGATGGCTGGCTGTACAGCAGGAACACCACTGGACTGATTACCTCTATCTGTGCTCTGCTGCCTTATCCGGTTAGAAAGAGCTGATGCGAGACTGGATTTCTTTGTTGGGTGCCCTGACAATGCCCTGATTTCATTGCAATGCTAAATTCAGCTCTAGCATAACAGGTTTTTTTCAGAGTTCAGAATTTACTGCAAAACATGATTATACCAAAAGACAAATATAACAGTTCTCACTTTTTTTGGGGCATATTTTTGTTCTTCAGATCCAGAGCAACCATTTGTGGACCCCCATCCCTCAACACCTCTTGTCTTGGAGAGCTACAGGCACGAGACCAGCCTCATACTCCCCTGCAGGACCACCTATCCCGATATTGAAGTAACACTCACAGGGGTAAGGCTTCACAAAGACATTCATTTCACAGCTTCTGCTCATGACTGCTGCAGGTTAAGTTGTTTTACTGTGCTGTGTGTATTCAAACACTCATGTGTTCCTTAGACCTTGTTGGACTTTGTAGTAAATCACACAGTACATCTTCTGAAAAAGCAAGATTGCTATAAATACCACAGCAAGGTATCCTTGCTTCTTATCCTTGAAAACAAATGTGTTCCCACTCTGTGCTTAAGGCGTCTCATAGGTTCTCACACCCTGTGTGTGTTAAATCACTCTTGCACACAGAAACAGACAAGGGACAGTGGCTTGTCTGAGGAAAGCTCAAGGGCGGCGAAAGGAGTCTATCGGTCTGCTTCCTGTAAAAGCAGGAAGGTGCTCCAAGAGTGCTTTTCTCAGAATAGACCCGTAGACTAAATGTAGTCCTCCTTCTCTTACAAACATCAGGAAATGCAGTAGAATAGCAGTAAACACAGTGTCAAGCACAGGAGACCACAGGTAACTCATCAGGAGGATGGCAACCCTTAATACCAGAGAGAGTTGAAGGGTACTTCCTCAGTGATGTTGTTGGCACAATGCTTATCATCTTTCTGTCAAACTTAAAGGAATACTCTTCCCACAAAAGGACATTTCTACCTTTTGTTGCCGAGTATCATTGAGGGAAGATCTTGCATGTCTCCTAGGTGAATCAACAATACAAAAACGGAAAGCCAATTGAAGTAATTGTTCATCCAAGGCTGACTGATTATTTATATACAATCATGGGACATAGTGCCTGCCCTACCGTAGACAAACACATCTGACTCAGATGGCACAGATAGTGATGGCACGACCTTCCTGCTTTTGGTAAATCTATGGCACTCGTCCTTCCAGCTCCCTTTCCTTCCTTCCTTCCCTTCCCTTGCCTCCTCTCTCAGCCCAAAATCTGGCATGAGAACAAACAGCAGCCGGCACGCACATCCTTTATCCGGGTCCACGATGTTTGTGTTCCATTGCATAAGTGATTGCAGAGGTTCCACTCCACAACGCAATAAAACCTAATTAGACCTTCACTCTAACATACTTCTGTCCCCAGCTGAGTCCAGTAGAGCATGAGCTACATTTTAAATTAAGTGCATTACACTAACAGTCCGTATGGCTCAGTGATTTGTAATGAATATAACAAGTGTCACCAAATAACACATGACAAACCTCCTCTGCTCTCCTCTCTGGAAAGCAGCTCCCGCCTTTACCAGAGAAGGTCGTCAATGAACAAATATGGGATCCGAAGGTTGGATTCAAGATTCCCTACGATCCCTACAGAGAGATCAGCATGGTCACCTGTAAAACCAAGGTCAATGGTCGTGACTTTGAGTCAATATACTTCCCTATAAGAATAAGTGAGTCAGTTGTCTTGCTAAATGAAAAAAATACAGATTTCTCTTTATTTCTGTTTCTTGAGGATTTATTCTTATATTTGCCTCGATTTTGCAGCTCATGTTCTTCAAAATGTGAAGATCACCCCAGAGCGTGTCAAAGTGTTGGTTGGAGACACCCTCATTCTCAACTGTACTGGCAAGACCACTCATAATGGAAGAATCAAATTCACGTGGGATTTCCCAAAGAGTAAAGTAAGTTCGGGACTTACCTTTGACACATTCCTATTGTATGTGAAAGGAACCCTCGCAGGTTGTAGCAGTAACGTTTATGATGCCTTCTTTATCTTCAGGAAAATAGACATGACACACAATTCACCATGGACCTGTCTACCAAGGTGTATGTGATGAGCAAGTCTTTATTCTTGCCAAACATTACCGTGGAGGATAAAGGCGTGTACCGCTGCAGGGCTGAGCTCAACCCTACGATTTATATGAATGTCACCGCTAAAGTCATCGTCATTGGTAAGTATGCTTTAAATGGATTTGAAGACTTCCAGAAACGTTCAAGTTTCACAATTTACACATTCAGTGATTGTCACTGTGTTGATTCTAAAACAATACCAAATATTTCTGCTTTTGGATCGCTTCCAATGTCTTTCCTTAATGTTTTGTTCCAGAGCATCCATACCTCAATATCTCCTATAAACATGAGCGGCACAGTACGATAAGGGTCAAAGAAGGCAGGAAGAGGCTTGTGTTTGATCCCAAGGTCCAAGCTCTGCCACCGCCAGACATGGTAGCATGGTAAGTAATGGTTTGCAGTCAGAATGAAAACTGCTGCTTGTGTGTTGAATCCATGTGATGATTTAATATGCGGTGGCCCACCCTGAATGATAGCATCACCGTTTCCATGGTCATGAAAAACCTGGATGAGTCATAGATTTTAAAAATCTTTAAAAATGATAAAATAATGAAATCTTTGAAATCCGTGATGGTTGTAATGACATGAATTGGGACTGTTATGTTCTGTAGATAACCTTCAACATTTCGTAACATAACTTTAATTGTATTTCTATTGTTTTATATAATGAGGTGTATATAATCATTAAGAATACAATAGTACATTGCTTTGATTTCCCCTCATGCTTGAAAGTCAGTGCCAGACTCAGATTAAAAAACGTATAGTACTATTAAAGATTAAACACGATTGTTGTTTAATAACCATACACTAATTAACATTCGAATTAAAGTTAAGGTTCTGAATGGTGATGGTGTTTTTATTATGGGTCATGGAGAAGGCTCCCTTTCCATTCCCTTTTTTTCCAGTGATGATTATTCTTCCATGGTTGAATTCAAACTGTTCATGCATTCAATTCTTAGGTTTAAGGATGGGGTCCCTATCAACAGGAGTTCCACCTGTTACAAGATGTCTGGTTTCACCTTGATCATCGTTAATGTGCAGCAGCAGAATGCCGGGGTCTTCACCGTCAGTCTGGGCAACCAAGCGAGGGGCTTGCACAGGAATCTGAGCTTCACACTGATAGTGGAGGGTAAGCTGTTGCTATAAACTTGATAATGACGGCTGATCCTAAAGGAAAATGAAGCAGTGGCTCTGCGTGGCTGCTTTCAGTGCAGTTCACTAGGCGGCAGGTAGCAGCTCTAGTATGAGAGGAATTTGGGGGCTTGTTGATTCCAGAGCTGGATTGACGTAGCAAGGGCAGCTGTTGTTGATTATTGGGGCTCTTTTGAAGGGGCTTGGCGCAGTGTGTAAATGGCCCGGGCTCTACTCTGCACTCAGACTCCAGCCGCTCCAGACCCCCCTTAGTCCACAGGATTTATTTGCATCCTCACCATGTGTATATACAGTGCAGCTCATATCAACATCATGTTCCATACTGTATGTGTCCAGCTTTAGGAAAACAAAGACTGAGCATGTCATTCTGTGTTTTGATGATTTTGCAAAGACTAATGATAACTGTTAACACTGGAGGTTATAAATGTTTTAACATGTTAGGTGGAGGTCTGCTTGCTAGAGAGTGTGTATGCTAGAGAGTGTGTATTTCCCATTTAAGTTTACCATGGGGGGTCAGAGCTATTTTTATTGCATTCTTTAAACATTTTTTAGGAATCCCGATAGCGTGCCAAAAAGTGTAAAAATCAGCCCCCTCTGGCTTGTTTAACTTTATTTATGGCCCTTGACTGTCCCGCTCAACAAGACTTTAATTTATTGGAACAACAAAAAATGAAACGCACAGAAACAAACAAAGTGAAGAGAGAGTCATGGTTTCAATTATGGAAATACTTAGGACTTTTTCATCATATGTTTAGAACTGTAGCATTGTTCCAGATTTTAAGTGTGTGTGTGTGTGTTTTTTGTTTTTTTGAGTTGCCAAACTATGTCAAAGTGTGTAGTCAGCAGTGATTGAGGAAGTATTCACATCCATCACTTAACTAAAAGTGTTTACATCACACAGTATGTAAATATAACCAGGAAAATGTATTGAAGTAATACGTTCTCAATGGAAACAAATACCTAACCCTAAGTAAATAAAGCTGTAAGATACATTTTAAGGAGTAACAGTACAAAGGTTCCCTATGAAATGTGTTGGAATAGAAGTAGATGGTGACAAGGAAAGGAAAGACAAGTACCCCAAAATTGTCCTAAAGTAAAATACTGGATTAAGTGTATTTATTAACATTCGTCTACTGGTAGTCTGAGTATCCTCCTGAGGTGGCACAAGGTCTGTTTGTTGAAGGTGCGTTCTCTGACCTGGGCATGGGCCACAGGGAGGTCGTTCTTTGACCTTCAGCCCTGGCCTATCCAATCATCCTGCCATTCTTCTCCTACACAGCACCTAAAGGACAACTGGTGTCAATGGCAACTTTTTCATGGCTATCCATCATGACTGTCGGCCCCCATTATAAAGACATTATGAGATTCCACCGTGGCATGGGATAGAAGGGTTGATCTAACTTGTTGTTACCTTAACTTTCTCTCTCTATCTCATGAATTGTTGTGTGTCTGTGTACTTATTTGTGTTTATGTGTACTCCTCTCTTACAGTGAAGCCAATTATTTCCGAGGCCGAGCTTGCCACTGTGGACGTGCAGCCGTACATGATCGGCAGACAGCACCAGTTAACCTGCACTGCTTACGGGGTGCCGTTGCCAAACATCACATGGTTTTGGCAACCGTGTCAACTAAACACCACCATTATAAAGTGAGTCGCCGTCTCGCTTTGTTCCAAGCTTTGAAGTGTTTAAACTAGATTTTCTGTTAGCTTCCTCCAATCTTGAAGAATTGTATAGCATATCAGAGGGGAAGTCTTCCTGTTTGAAGCGCACATTTCATCAGTTATGAATGCCAAACATAATCTGATTCAAAATCAATTGCATGCTTCCTTCTACTTTAAAGCAGTCCTAGCAGAATATATATGCATTTAAATAAAAAGGATAAATTGGCATTCAGAGGAATCGGATGTGTTTGACGTTTATGTTCAGGTCACAGTGTCTCTGGATGTGAGACTTTGAGAGCATTGTGACTTTAAAGTGGCAGTGCAGTAAGGAATGTATCTTCCTCAACACATCTCTTATACCGTGTGTAGGTTCTTTATCTGTTATTTGTCAATCTAGTATATATAGTATAAATACTGAGTCATGTTAAGCACAGCATTTGCACAAATTGCAAAGCCGCGTTGGAGGAAATAAACGTAGATACATTTACGCTACTGGAGTTGTATTCACAAACACACAGGCTAACAGCATAACAGACTTAACAGAAAGTTATCGAAGCGTCCAGAGCCACCGGCCCAGCCCGGAACCCACTCTGAACAGATCTGCATTGACCGGATTGTCTCCGGCCCGGAAAATGACACATTAATCAAAGAAACGCAGCCCTCGAGAGCTGCCCTCTGGCTTGTGGTCAGTGGTTCTGTAGGTTGAAGGGAAAACTCGGGGGAGATCAATTAATCTCAGGTCCCAGAGCTGTTTCACAGCTCAACAGAACTGAGTGTATGAGTGACTGTGCACGAATACCGGCCTGGTAGTGAACCCACAAACAAGAAGAACATTCCCTGAGATCCGGGCTCGTTGATGACACAGGAGACCTGCGAGGCGTAAGATCAGGAAAACAATGGGCCATTACCCTTGGGTTATCAGGCCTCAACACCATTAACAAAAACAACACTTTGAACCGCTGCACAAGAAAAATACGAAGTCACGTTACACACCCGATGGTGTTAAGCCACCAGTGCCTCCATTATTTTATCTACCAAATTATCCCCAAACCCACTTGAATTTGCCAGATTACTGATTAACTAGAATGTCACTCGAGAGCACAGACCACTGCCGAGTTCAATAGTGCATTCATTTGCTACAAAGAACATTTTATGTTTTTAATTTCTCAGAACATTCAAAACAATCCTTTGATAGCTGTTTCCAAACTGTGTTGCATCTGGAGGAGACTGTGAATTATCCCAGCGAACCCTTTTTACTGATTATCCCGACATCACATGAATGCAGCACAAAGGTGAAAGTGAAACATAATTCCTCTATCCACCCTGTAATTCATATCCGCTCCAAAATGTAATTGGTTCTTCCTTCGCCCATACTACACCCTTACACTACCATTTTTCCGTAATCCTGACACACAGACAAAACCAAGCCGAAAACATAACCTTGTTGGTGAAGATAACAATAGCAGAGCGTTAGTTGGGTCAAAGCTACTCTTTCTGCAGGCCTAAAGATAATCAGGGCTGGCACTAGGAACAGTGGCAGGCAGCTAATGAGACAAAGGAACAGCTATCGCCTGGTGGGAGGCCAATTGTGCAAAATGTTTGTTTTATACAGCCCTGACCCTGTAAAGTACCTGTCACTGTAAATCTAGCGTGTAGCCCTTCAAGATCATATCTCATCTAAATCTTTGGGAGTTTGGAGAAGAGGGAAAACTCGTAGTGTGGGCAGGGTTACGAGATGAAGGAAGCTTCCTACTTTGGATTTGGAATGGGGCTGATAGTGTCGTGTAGAAATATGGGGGTGTCTTTATCACCAGGTTGAGGAGCTGTGCCTTGTTGACCGCCAAGGTCTTAGGATCAACCTTATCTCCTCTGGCCAGAACGTGGGGGGGGGGGGGTTTCCTGTACGAGTTGACGCATAGAACAGCCCTTCCTGTCGCTGTTGCTGTTTCCTCCTCTGCTTCTCCTCTCATCAGGATGATTGTTCCCCACCACGGGCGGCGAGGGGTTTGGGGGTGGGGGTCAAATCAATGCTTTCTGTTGGTTTTATAACCCAGACATGCTGGTCTAGACTTGGACTCTTCTCATATGTGTCTCAGTGGTGCTTTAAAACACATCAGCCTTTCAGAGTGGCTGCTTTTTCCAAAGGACAGCCAGTTGTATGTGTATTGGTTGATCTAAACAGCGTTACACCAAGGTTCCCAATTCAGAAAATGTGTTGTTTTTATTCTGTTGTATTGCTAAGGTCCAACACATGTGCATCTGTCTCTACACATACTGACAGCATGACTACATGATCTGATTAAATACTTTATGTTCCTCAGTTCCCCGGTCCACATTGATGACAGGGGGAATTACTCCCACAACTGGATTAAGAGCATAAACGTCAAGCGTGAACTGGTAAAAGGAAAAATCAAGGTATGTGGTTTAACTTTATCTGTAGTGTTTCCACTTCTTTTGAACAACTGTTGCACTTGTAGCATACTTTGTTTACTGTGAAATGTAAACTTCACAGTACGATTTGTGGATCATAAATATGCCTTACATTTTGAGAATATTTAATAGTTCAGATTCAAGTGGAAACCTTCTGTTATTGGGACTTGAAAGTCAGAAGCAACATCTAAGATGTATGAATCCTCATAATTGTCCCGCTATTGGCAGTAATTCTTTGCATCTCTTGCCTGCTTTTTTTTGCCCACATTAGTTTTAACTTTGACCAAACCTCATTAAAAAGCCCTTAGCACTCTCTTAAGAAGAAATCCAACTTGTTTTTCACTGCTGTTCTCAATAAAGCTGGAATTATTATTAGAATAAGCAACCAGGAAAATAAGGGGTGATGACGTGATGTGCTGCATCAGGAGAGGAAGATGCCATAATGATAAATACTCATCAGATTTCATCTAACAACTTGGTTAACTGCACTGGTATTTACAAAGGCCTTCCTATAACGAGCCAGATCTCTACCAGACTGGTCCTGTCATTTGAAATGTTGCACCCATACAGTAACTAAGAGACACAGTTCATTTCCCTCTACTGGAGGGAAACACATCCTCGTTTTCACAGTTTCTTTAGATGAATAAGGCCTGTAAATGAAGCAGCTGCAGATTCAACCTGGGTCCTGCCAAAGAAACATCTTTTATTCTGACATCAGTTAATCTTTTGGCTGTTGAGACTCATGAAGCTAAGCCTTATAAACAGTAGAAAAGCTATATGGCTTAAGCCATGCGTGTGCCAAGAGCTGACTTTTATAGATTCTACCCTACACAATTACCTACGAACATGACACTGTGCTTTTGTTAGTGAGCATATACTACTGTTATTTTACATCATGTAATTTGAGAGGCAACATTTGGAAACAATACATTTAAGCAGATAGAATAGTTTTTCACACATTAATTTAAGCATATTTGATTGTTTTACACTGCAAAATATTGTTTTCCGCGACATCAACACTTATCATTAAGGGATCTATTAGTATGCCAGCTTTCCTTCGAAAACATCTTACACATGTTGCCATGCAAACCAAAACATGCCGCTCAATGTGGAAACTATATACATTGCAGCAAATGTCCTGTGGGAGCCTGTTACTAAAACTGTTCACCTCGAACATAATTAAGAGCAGGCCTACGCTGCCTTTGTGAGAGTTTGTCTATAGGATTAGGTAAAAGACACCCATTACAGCAAGCTGGGTCAAATTAGGGCACAGGTTCAACGGCATAAAGGTTTTCAGATGGAGAAAAGATAAGTGATCATTTTAAATTCTTAAATACTAGAGCATTTCTGAAAGGATTCAGAAACATGAGCACATGTATAGATTATATGCAATTAGATAGCAATATGTTATTTTATTTTTCATATCTCGAATATATAAAATAACTAACTTCAAAATGCATAAAAAAGGAAGAAAAGAGTAGGTGGTGACCAACCGTTTTAACATATGCCCTGTCCATAAAGGTGTATATTAATTTCTTTCTAAATCTTTGTATTGGATAATTGAATAAGCTCTGAAAGAGACTCACAATCATATCAATTATTTGCTTATCAAGTAATCAGAAATCTGGCCATTTTCACAGGACATCATTTCAAATTTGTCTTTGACATAAATAGGGAGGCACCGTTTATTTACAAGTACTTGTGGCCAAACGCTGCTTCTTTATGAGGGTTAGCACTATGGGTCAATGATAACAAGCAGCAGTTTAAAAGAAGAGGGATTTGTTGGAAGTGAATTCTTCTCTGTCACCCCACATAAATCGTGTTGGACCGTGAATAATAACGTATTCAGGGCCGGGCCTCTGAGCGCCTCCCCAGAAGACCGAGTATAGAGGGAGACTGGCCCGGGTCACAGTATAAGGAAAACACTGGGGGAAGTGGGCACAGAGGTCACGGTGCGTATGGTCAGGTGACCTCTAGGGACTGCGCACAATTGTTTAAATGGCTGTTTTTGAGCTTGGGTTACATCATGGTGAGTAATAGCCGTAACGTAATACCATAAGACCACTCCATCATTGTTTTGACAAGTATCAGAGCCGCATGAAATGGACAATATGGTATCACTTTTTTCCTGCCTGGATGTTTGTATGGTGAGAATTGTAAGCACAGAGATGCTGAAATTGTTTCATGGCTGCAGCTGTGAGTCTTGAGAGTCAGCACAATAGCTCCTGCAAGCCCAGGAAGTTTAGGCCAGCGAACACCCAGACAATACACCCACATCATTCACTCTCTTTGATGTAGCCGACTCACCCCGAAAAAACAGATGTCACTGTGAACACTAAACAGAGTCCCACACAGTCTGGCCCTCAACCAATTTTCACTTATTAATTTGTCTATTTATGCCATTAAAATATTGTAGTAGTGCAATGACAGAATTGAGTGTGGCATTAGAAGTGCTTTCCAGGAAATGAACATAAAGCCCAGGCACTAGATCTATAACCCAGGTCTGATGGAGACTCAGTGGGGTTTAAACTCCAGATGTATCCTTTCATTAATGTGAAGCACTGGAGAGTATAAAGCAGGCTCCGGACCTCTCACCCGCCTGCTCACAGCCACTCACTTCTCTGATGGGGATTGAGATCTCTAACGATATGTTTCACTATTAGAGAAATACTTCACCCCCAAAAGTATCATTTTATATTTATATGATTTAGCCCATGTTACTTTGAATTTGTGAAGGCTTCACGCGAACGAAGAACATGGACTTTTCCTTACGGGGGAAGAGTTTAACAACAGCAGAACTATATCAAAACATCCATTAACACTTTTCAATATGTCCCGTTGTTAACAGATGCCCAATCTTTCATTATGCATTTGCATGTCCGTATGCATTTTACATTTTTTATTCATGCTATCAATTGGTTTTAAACAATGAATTACTCGATGAAAGAATAGTGGAAAAATGTGGCTTGTATTTCTGGTTTGGTTTGATCACCATTCTTCTTTTTAAGGGGTTCATTGTCTTTTTGCAATTTAGTATCTTTACATCTTTAAGGTCAGAATACTCATTCTGCCACTCCCCACCACTGTAAGTGATTCATATTCACATATTTAGTTGTTTATCTCAACATGTTTTATCTGCTTCAGTCAGCAGAACATCAGTAACATTTCCCCTTCCTATCTTTAATTAGATTGTGAGTACCCTGGTGATCGGAAACGCCAGCATGTCAGGAAAATACTCCTGCGTGGCCAGGAATGAAGAGGGCCATAGCTCAGTGACGATCCCTTTCTACGTTGATGGTAAGTGGGTCACTAGAATCTGAAACAATAACATCTTAACTGTTCAGCTCAAGGTGCACAGAGAGATTATTTTCCTATCTGCACTATACTGGGAACTGGATTCCTTCAATTGATCTACACGTGAAAAATGCGCTGTAATGAATTTGCAAGATCATAGAAGGAATGTGCAGAATGTATTGTGCAATAAAGAAACCGGAGGGGGGCATTAATTGAAACCATCTTCCACTGTAGCTGAGCGGCTTCAGGGCGGAAGAGAGGCGAACATGTCCTGAGCCATATGGACGATATAATGGCAAGCGTTTAAAAACAGCTATGAATAACTGCATTCCTACTCCGGAGCCAGCAGGTCATTCCTCTCTCTCTCTGTGAGCCTTCTGCTTTGAGAATTCACTTTTCTCTGTGCATTTGAGGATTTCCAAATGTTCCCCAAATGAATATCCATAGAAACAGATATGTAATATGAGTGGAGATAATGTTCACAAGCACAGTTCACTTTGCAACAATGTGAGTCCCCTAAAAGCTAAGTGAATCATATCTCTTGGAGGGTGAAGGATTGCTTTTGGAAAGGGGTAGACGTAGGTAACCCCTAATGGAGGGTGCCAGAAGGGAGCCTCTCAGAGTGGGAGAGTTTCTAAGAGGAATCCGGCTCTCTTCCAGAGGTGAGGAAGAAAGAGAAAGATGGAATGCTGCTTTAAAAAAAGGACAACACAATTGTAATAACAGCTGTCTTCTCTTACTGAACACACAATGCTTTCCAGCAATCTGAATAAACAAGCACAGTCTGGTTCCCCTGAGGCCCAGACTCAGCTTCTCTCCAATTGGACGAATGCAGCAGTGCCATCAGCAATGCTGTCCAACGGCAACGTGCTTCCAATTAGCAATGATGAAACAGGAAATAACTGGAAACTTGACATTCCTGGCATTGCAAGAGCAGCTTTGTGTCCAGAACTAATGTCCAACAGAGGATCCCGGGCCAGCAGGACTCGTGTCTCTGTCCATCTTTGTAGAATAAATCCTAATATCCACGTAAATCAGATCATGTTGTGCCTTATTTCTGCCAAACTAGATAAACCTGAGGAAATTGCCATTGAACCTCGGGCGGTCATCGAGGGGGACGACGTCAATCTGACCTGTCGGGCAACACGTTACCTCTACACACACCTGCAGTGGTTGAATTCCAGAAATGAAACGATCACTACCAACGTGTCCAGTATTCAGATCGGCAACTACTCCATCTCTCTTTCTCTCCGTCTGCACAATGTGTCCCAAATGAGCACTGCAGGCTACAGGTGCCAAGCACACAAGCTCTACAAGGGGGTTCAACTCAGGGATGCTGCACTGACTGTGGATGGTGAGTTTAAAAAGATGTTTATGAGAAGCTGATTACTAAATAGTCAGCTGATGAATGTAGAAACTATTCGTCATGCTGTAGAAATATCATCATGTGATAATTGGTCCTGTTACTCTTACTTTCCATACACAGGAACGCAGAAATCTATTTGCAACACACAGTAGGAGTAATTCTTATTTTCTTGTGTCGTTATGTTTAGTGAGAAAACGCCCCTGGCTGAGTCAGAATCTGACTAATCAGGATGTGAACAGTAGCAGCACCCTGATGCTGCCGTGCCTTGCGATGGGAGTTCCTCGTCCGTACATCTTGTGGTACAAAAATGACCTTCTCGTGGAAAAAGGCCCAGGTAACATGAGGAAACTATTCTATGTGTTATTCCCTTTGAATGTTGCTTCACATGTTTATAATTGTAGTTTCCCAATGTGTCCAAGGACGGTGGTTCTTAATAAAATCTTCTTTAGTCGGCGTATATGCTCAAGGAACAAATAGAGACAATGCATTGTTCACAGTGAAGAGGATGCCCCTTCTTTATTGATTTTCCTGTCTATGCATAGTGAAGACATTTGTGCACTTGACTTAATGCCTCTACTCCGTATACTGTGAGAAATAAGCATGCTAAATCCTTTCATATAATATCCTAACCTGAGCTCTCACAGAAATGATCAGTTTTGGCAAAAACATGCTGAATAAAATATCTAAAACAACCTTGGTGTTTGTTTTCAGTCACAATTTGTACAAGCTCAAGTGCCTGAAGATAAAGCATTTCATTTGCTTTTGCACCTGCAAACTAAAGTGTTAAATACTACACCAATTAAAGAGTTTTTCTGTTGCAGGAATCACTCTGGGAGACGATGGGACTCTGACCATCGAGAGGGTGAAGAAAGATGACGAGGGTCGCTACGAGTGTGTGGCCACCAATGACGAGGGGTCTGCCAATACAAGTGCTGTTGTTACTGTGTTCGGTAAGTCATTCAGACAGCTTCAGTTAATAACTACCAAACCACTAACAAAAACAACACTCACCAACAACTTCTGCATTGACAATAATGGTCTCTTTGTTTGAAGTGGTGTGCTGCAGTCAGTCTTTCTAGAGAGAACATACACTCATCATCTATCTAAACAGTGGAGTCGTTGCATATTATGCAATCAAGTTGTCTCAGAGTTCCTCCTGGTCTGATGATTTATTCTCAGAACAACAAATATCTCTGGTCTGACTTCAGAGTGAAGAGTTTCCCCTGACAGAAAACGTGTGGCTGCCAGGAATGCCTTCTAGGGTTTTATGATCTAGGCTCTGGCGGAGGGTCCTTACCTTGAGGACATGACCTCTATGAAGTGTTAAAAGGTCCACTAATGAGTGCAAAGAGATTGACTGCTACAACAGCCAAGGGACTGGAAACACACAGTCCATAATTGGAGTAGCATGTCTGTTAATGTGTGAGCGTGCCTGTGTAGCTTTAGATGTAAGAGGAATTGCATCTTGGCTTGGGAAGATGGAGGTGTCAGTATAGGGGAGATATCATGCATGTAGTTTATTCCACGTCAAGCCACTTAATTAGATGCATTTATGCTGACACTTGAATTTCTCTAGATCTATAACAATTGTTTTATTCCACCCTCCCAACAAGTTGTTTCAGCAACAAGCGGCATTCATGTTCAGCTTTTGCTGTTGAGTCTAGTATTGCATGACATAAGAGCTGGATTCAAAGGATATGAGGTTTCAGCGTTGAGACATGGATAGTTGAAAAACAGGGTTTTATAGGAAAAAGTGAGGTATGCATGTCCTAAACATCCCAGTAATAAACACCAAGTGTTTTTCCATTTCATTGTTGTATACAATCTCTCGGTGAAGAATTAGGAAGAAACAAATAAACAGAAGAATGACGTAAAATACAAGTTTCAGCGTCTCCAGTCAAATAACAGATTCCAAACTTTGTTACAGACTCTTATGTCAACAGATACTGTTCTTTTACACTCCTCTACAAATCCCTGTCAATAATACATGATCATTGATGAGATCATGAAAGCACACAGTGTTTTGTTGCCAAGACGCCTGGTAGTTGGTGACAGTTCTTCTCATTCCAGGAGATGAAGGGAAGCCAAACGTTGAGGTAATCATTCTGGTGTGTACGGGAGCTGCCGCCACGTTCCTCTGGCTCATGCTCATCCTCTTCATCCGCAAGCTGAGGAAGGTAAGATGTGACATTACTTCTTTATATTAGAAACCGTGAGATTAGTTTTGGACAAGATGTGAAAAATGCAAGTTAAGTCAATCTTCATTTATATAGAACAATATCACACATTGACCTCAGTGTGCTAAACAGGCTGCACATCATACAACACTATCTGTCCTTAGATCCTTGCAGCACACAAGAAAAAACTCTGCAATAAATAAACTGGGGAATCTGGCAGTGAATCATCTTTCTCTTTTCCTGCTTCTTGTGAAATGCAGTTTAAAGGAAGGACACATTTAGCCAGTGTTTAGGATTTCATGTCATTTTGAAAGTGCTTTGCTAATAAAAATAGGAAGGAAACATAGCTCACAGTGCCGTTGACCTCATAAAGTACACTGAACAAAAATATAAATGCAACACTTTTGTTTTTGCTCCCATTTTTCATGAGATGAATTCAAAGATCTAAAACATCACACCAGTATCTGGTGTGACCACCATTTGCCTCACGCAGTGCAACATATACAGATGATTTAGTATTAAGTTCAAAAATCCTGACATTCTTGTGTGTCCTCTAACACCATCAGCAACCACAGTATAAGATGGGTCCGTCCATCATCATCGACCCTGACGAGTGTCCCCTGGAGGAGCAGAACGATCTTCTTCAGTACGACAGCAGCAAATGGGAGTTTCCCCGCGACCGACTGCGACTAGGTGAGAATCCAATGTGCGGGAAAATGTTTCGTATTCGAAAAGTGCCATAAATGAAAGGCAACGTCAAGGCGGCAACCTAAGACTCAGTTAGTTTACTCCCTTTTTATTTTAAATTAACGTTTACAGAAGTTGAAATGTACTCATGCAGTTGTTGAAATGTTTAAACAATAACAGAATAGAACAGAGTTACAATATTAGTGTTTGTAAATGATGGCTAGCTGGATAAATACAGAACTATATGCAACCCAGCAGGTCATTTCCTGAATGATTTGTTATTTGTGGTGATAGATGGAATGATTTAGATATCTAAAAAAAAAATATATTCTACTGTAACTTTATTTTACATCACTGTGTCTCTCTCTGCTTTGAGCATATTTGATTGGCATATAAAAACACCTGGTACCACCCAGAGCAATGCGCCTGTATATCAGTACTTTCAGCCAGAGCAATGCGCCTGTATATCAGTACTTTCAGCCAGAGCAATGCGCCTGTATATCAGTACTTTCAGCCAGAGCAATGCGCCTGTATATCAGTACTTTCAGACACTGACTACAAAATGATTTCTGTAAGAAAAGGTTAAAAGTTCATTTGAAAAGTGGTTCATGGTGAGAATCTACACAGCCACATTAAGGTACATGCAATAGGTGTGACCTCTCTGCAGCTGTTGTGTAGGGTCATAACTTATCAGTGACCCGCGCTGTCATCCAGTCTTAAGTGAGCCATAAATTCTGGAGAGAGACTGCCTGTTGTTTTAATTAACGGCTCACAGCCTGACTGACGTGGGGAATTAGTCAAATTTTTCTGCCCGAGGAACAGGAAACTCCAATGTCGTCCCACTTAGCAAATACCTTCTTCCTTTGCCAGGCAAAACTCTTGGCCACGGAGCATTTGGAAAAGTTGTGGAAGCTTCTGCCTTTGGGATCGACAAGCTCTCCACCTGCAAGACTGTGGCTGTCAAAATGTTGAAAGGTAGGTGTCATGATTTCTGTTTTATACTCTTCCTTCAGCATTGTTATAAATCCAATCCACTTTATTTCTATAGCACATTTCAAAACAACAGAGTTGAACAAAGTGCTGTACATCAACAACTGTACAAAAACATAGCATAAATACATAGAAAACAGACAGGACATGAGACCAATGTAAAACACGAGACAATGAAACCAGATCAGAAGCCACAGACTGAATAACTCTCCTACATGACGTAATAACAATAACAATAGACAGTAACAATACAACAATACAAAACACTAGATAAAAACCCACATTTAACAGCACAAGTGTCCCCTGGCCTGTAAATGCAAGGGGAAAGATATGGGTTTTTAATGATTAGGCCTTCGTGTTGTTGTTTTTCACATGGATGTTTGACCATGTGGAACGTCTTGTTCTTGTTCCTAGAGATACCCCCGCTCATGAGGCCTGCATTAATGCCACAGCATCTCGTGTTGTATGGGCAGCAGATGATATAAGCTCTATCGTTCCTGCAGAAGATTTTTGTTCTTGTGCACGTTGCAGACTCATAATCTGCAGCACCACATGTGCCTGCAGCTAATGTTTGTACGGCGTATCGGTTCAAAGCAAAGCATGCAATGTCTGCTCCTTGTAAAGTGCAGTTGGAGCTAAAGGCTAAGACCTCTAACCCTCGCCTGATGAAGAGATTGAGTGTATGCAGATTTGGCTGCTCAGATCAGAATGTCCAAAATCTGCAGATGAGTTCAAAAGTTGATGAGCAATAAAAAGCACGTTTGTTTTTTGGCACGTTTTAGAGATTCCAACATTTGGAAACTATCCGCTGTCCCTGTTTTTAAGAGGAAATACTTATGATTGTTTTCCAACGTCTTTCCAAGTATGCATGATTGTTGGATCAAAAATGAAAACCACCAAGCTGAAGAGAGTTTTAACTACATGCTTACATTACATTGCATTTAGCTGACGCTTTTATCCAAAGCGACTTACAATAAGTGCGTTCGACCAACAAAATATAAACTTGAAGAAAACAGAATCATATAAGTACATCAGGCTTCATAGAGCCAAAACATTTCAAGTGCTACTCAACTGGCTTTAGGTAAGCCAGTCCTTTATTAGTATATAAGTGCTTTGTTAATAGTTCTACCGCTCGAGGTGGAGTCGAAAGAGATGAGTTTTCAGTCTGAGCCGGAAGGTGTGTAAGCTTTCTGCTGTCCTGATGTCAATGGGGAGCTCATTCCACCATTTTGGAGCCAGGATAGCAAACCCACGTGTTTTTACTGATGGGAACTTGGGTCCCCTTCGCAGAGAGGGTGCAGCGAGCCGTTTTTTAGCATTTCATTCAGCCCAGCTTTATACACTGAATGAAGTCAAATTACAGGAAAGATCCAGCTTTTTTTTGCATTACTAGACATGAAGCTGTCAGTAATTGGTTATATTGGGGTTATGTGTCATGAAGAATAAGACTGATGTGTGAGATATCTTGGTCACTGGCATTAATCATGTGTCAGCATAAATCACAGACTCTCCGAGAGGAACAGACTGGCTGCTGCTAACCGTCGGTCAAACTTAATGGAAAGCAGCAGGTCTCCCCACTTTGACCGTGTTTCAGCTTCTAACTCATCTGGTTGGTCAAAGTAACATAAAACAGAACAACCCTTAATTCTTGATTTTCATTATTCAAGGTTATGTCTTTAGATCACTGTTTTCACTTCATATTACAATCAATCTGTTTTGTAATGTGAGCACCTCTTGTTTTATTTTTTCTATTTTGTTTGGAATTTATCTTTGAGCATATCTTCTATCAAAAGCTGCTTCATATCACTGGCCTAAAGTAATATTATTATATTTCCTTAATATTTAATGAACTCTCAAAATTAAATTCCCCAGTAAGCTACCAGGGTTCATGTTTTTTGTTCCACTTTCTCACTATACTTGAGACAGAATGTATTCTTTAACTGCAAGGCGGGACAAAAATATTGGCATTTGAATTTTCAGATTTGATATGTACACATATTGATCTAAACAGGTCATATATCAACATGATCAAAAACAAGATATGTTCCCATTAATGGACTGGGAAAACAAAAAATACGCAAAAATGAAATTAGATCTCTAAGTTCAAGGTTCTTTATTTGTCAAACGAACATAGCTACAGAGTAGTTATGGCGATGAAGATCTTGTGTCACAGGCTTCTCCAAAAGTGCAACACAAAAGACAGATAAACAGAAAAATATAGTGCAAGTAAATAGTAATTAGTAAATACAAGAAGAAAATATTCAAATTCATTAACTTGGTGTTTCACTGTTTTCACTGTCCTTTTTAAAATTACATTGTTGTAATTTGCAGTTTTTTTAAAATATGTTTCTTACTCATTTTTGGGTTTGGATTCCAGGTGTTCGTATTGTTGACCATAACAATTTTGAAGTAAAACAAAATGGAATCTAAATGTGTTTTATTACAGGAGGCGCTACGTCAAATGAGCGGAAAGCTCTGATGTCAGAGTTAAAGATCCTGATCCACATCGGCCATCACCTGAACGTGGTCAACCTGCTGGGAGCCTGCACCAAGCCCGGAGGTGAGCTTCATCCTGGGGAACTATTACTGTTTTGATATTTGGGTTTAAATGTATATAAACTAAATATATGGAAGAAAGGGTTGTTGAATTATCGGTTTAACCTTTGAGTTTAAATCTCATCTCTGAACCATCACATGATGTTGGAATAATGACATGTACGATCTGAAACAGGCCCGCTGATGATGATAGTGGAGTTCTGCAAATATGGCAACTTGTCCAACTATTTGAGAGGCAAGAGAGAGGACTTCCTCGTCTACAAGGTGAGCTGCGTGATTTACACTTTCTGTCTCTTAGCTTTCTCCACATTCTGTCTACACGCATGAAATCAGTGTGAGCTGTTAGGGAACCTTTTTGTCAACTATAGTATGTCATTTATTTGTACCCATAGGTAGATTTGGGTTTGCAGATAAATAGACAAGGGATCCATTACGACGCACATTTTGAACAACACAAACAACCGGCAAAACTTTTTTTAAATGTAAATTAAATTAGCCCGTACTCGATCACATTTAAAAACATATGAAAAAGCACTAGTACAAACATGAATAACCCAGCAAGTCAATACATAAATAATATAACTATAAACTGTAGGAATGCCCCGTGCATGTCAGCAGAAGCACTTCCCTCGTCTTTTGCCGATCCCCCCTCAAATTATAATACATTTTTGTAGTAGTATTTTGAAATAGCAACTTACATGTTTCGTATAATTGTTCCACTCCTTATTTATGTTCTTGACCTTCTTGTACTTTCAATACATTTTAGTTTTCTCCTTATATGTTTAATGTATGTGATACAAGGCAAATTCCTTGTTATTGAACCCCTATAAACCTGATTCTGTGGTTAAACTGTGTGTGTGTGTGTGTGTGTGTGTGTGTGTGTGTGTGTGTGTGTGTGTGTGTGTGTGTGTGTGTGTGTGTGTGTGTGTGTGTGTGTGTGTGTGTGTGTGTGTGTGTGTGTGTGTGTGTGTGTGTGTGTGTGTGTGTGTGTGTGTGTGTGTGTGTGTGTGTGTGTGTGTGTGTGTGTGTGTGTGTGTGTGTGTGTGTGTGTGTGTGTGTGTGTGTGTGTGTGTGTGTGTGTGTCAGAGGCAGGACGGTAAGGTGGTGCCGTCAGGTTCAGGCTGCGAGCTGAGCGAGATGATGAAGCGCCGCCTGGAGAGCGTGGCCAGCACCGGAAGCTCGGCCAGCTCTGGCTTCATCGAAGATAAGAGCTACTGCGACTCGGAGGAAGAGGAAGAAGGTAAAGGCCAAGCACGTCTTGCTTCCCTTCCACCACCCCCACCCCCCCCTCTGTTTGTCCCTACTGCTGTCTCCCTCCTCTCCCCCTCCCCTCACCTCTGCTCCACCCCTCCTGCCCAGGAACGTAGGTTCCCCTCGGATTGTTTTCTGATGGGACGTTTCCTCCTCCTGTTCAGCAGTACAATCGCTGCAGCAGGAGCCTCTGTCACCCCACTGGGTCTGGGGAGGCGTCGGTTTGTTTCCTGTCCTGACCCGAGTGTTGCTTCGCGGCTCCAGTTCTGACACGGCACGTCGGCCATGTTGTCCCCGATGTGTTATTTCTGGTTTGATTAGCTGTTTACTCAGGTGGGCCAGTGGAAGGCCTCCTCGTGAGTTCCTCTCTCAGACCCCCCCAGCAGCACTCGGCCCGTAACCACACATTTCACCTGCATTTGGAGGAAACTGTAATTTGTTTTCATGTGTAAAGGATGTTTTGAGTGTGTAGGAGGACGGATTGTTAAGCGATGTGTTTTTGTCAGGGACTTTAAAATTGCAGTTTCCCCATGTGAACAATTAATAGATTAGTAGGATTAAGCGTCCTAAACTGAAAGACAGCATCATCATTTAAAAAATCATTCTCACTGGGAATACTTTGTTGTTTTGTTTTACAGAATCTGAGGATTTGTATAAGAGAGTCCTGACGTTGGAAGATTTAATTTGCTACAGTTTCCAAGTTGCAAAAGGCATGGAGTTCTTGGCTTCACGAAAGGTACACTCTTCTCCACACTCCTCTCAGAAATCTCTCTTAAGACACTTTTTAATTTCAAACAGCTGCATCTACATTTTGACAGATCTTTTTAGTTGGATTTGGATTAAACCATTAAAGCCAACTGAGTCCAAGTAGAATTACACTTTTTCACTGGAAACATAAAATATAAGCAAAAAGCAATGTTTTTACTTAAAGGTCCCATGTCATGGCCATTTCTACTGATCATAATTCTATTGTTGAGGTCTACTAGAATAGATTTATATCGTGCAATTTTCCAAACTCACATTGATTTCTCACAGCATCTCTGTATAGCATGTGTATTCACTCTCTGTCCTAAACGGCTTGTTGGAGCTCCTGCCCCCTCCCACCCGTGAGCCCACTGTGCCCTGATTGGTCAGCTTGCCCACTCTGTTCTGATTAGTCCACCACCGTTACAGCGGAACATCAGAGATTATGTGTTACAATGGCGTTAGCAACCAGGAAATGACACCAGTAATGACAAACAGATGAGAATGCTGCGTGGGGTCTGGGTGCCGTGTTGGCGGGACGTTGCGGGGCTCGCTGCTGGAGCGGACAGTGTTAGCTGGCTTGCTGGTGTTGTTTCCTGGTTGCTGTGTGGGGTCTGCGGGACACGGCGAGGCCCGGCCCGAGCTCGGCCGGAGCACACACACACACCCGCAGCCTGACAAAAATGGAAAAAGAAAATCTCCAACGAGGCGTTCTGGGCATAGACAGGTATTTTCTGTGTTCGAGTTTTACTCGCTGCAGGGTATACTTTGAGGGTTTGTGACTCTGCAAACCGTTTACATGCAGAAAAAGCTACATAACACACAAGGGGACGGGTAATAACCAGAAAAGCATGACATGGGACCTTTAAGTCGAATGTGAATCTTTACTATGACACACTTACTCCAGTGTTTCCAAAGGATGTCAGTGTATAGTTCATTCATCTTACAAGTCATTCATAATTCTGGGGAGACCGGATGGGACTGATTAGGCAACGAAGCCATTGTTTTAAATCTGTCGTTACGGACCGTTTCTTAGCCTGGATATGGAACACATCATCTCCTATTGAAATATCACTGATGACTTGACCATGTGTTGCTCTGCCAGCATCGATGTTTTTTAGCTCGCAGAATGCCTTTGTGAAGTCAATTGCAAGCAGAAAACCTAAACTTCTAAATGTAAATCACGCTGAATACAGTTTTTTTTCCTTCCTTTTTTCCCTCAGTGCATCCATCGTGATCTGGCTGCTCGAAACATCCTGCTTTCTGAGAATAATGTTGTAAAGATTTGTGATTTTGGACTTGCCAGAGACATCTACAAAGACCCGGATTATGTTCGCAAAGGAGATGTAAGTTTATTAAAGTCTTGTCAAACTTTTTCCAGCTGTCTTACAGATAAAATGCTTAAAGCACTTTCATTAATAGATAACATGCAAAACAGTAAGCTATCACTGGCAGAAAACAGGAAGACTGAATTAATACAGCAGTGCTAGAACCGGAGAATAGCTCTTCAGAATTAGCACCTGCTCACACAGTTTAAACCAATTGATGCTCCACAGATGTCATAGTCTAAGTAGTGAGATGTTCACAGCTCTGAGATAAGGGAGTTTTAAACAAAATGTTATCTCAATATCTGCACAGGCCAGACTGCCGCTCAAGTGGATGGCACCTGAGGCCATTTTTGACAAGATCTACACGACTCAGAGTGACGTCTGGTCCTTTGGTGTTCTCATGTGGGAGATCTTCTCTCTGGGTAAGTGTCATGGCTCAGCAGTGAACACTTGTTACTAACATGCTCTCATACAGCGAGGCCAAAGAAGCCTGCCTTTGCATAAAACACACAAATGTTAGGAGATGTAAAACAAACCGTTTATAAAAGAAAACTAATGTTTATAGTATACTACATACCAGTTCATATATTTTATTAGGCATATGTATGTTTACAAAGGGTTGTAAAGTACGAGATAACAGGTTAGCCACTCGCAATATGTGCAGTAGTCTTATTAAAGTCAAGGAGGAAAAAAAGGACAATAAGTTGTCCGATAAGATGAGAGAACATTCACGATGAAACATAAAATTATATAAAAAAACTGGATTGTGAAAAGTGTATCCAACAGTAACAGTAGTGCACAATTGTAATGAAAAAAGAGAAGACAATCATGTTACAATGATTCAAGGACTTACATGTTGAAATATCAAGCTCCAGTGTTCACTGTGTCTGGATTTCCATTCCTCAAAGTTATATTTAGAATCATTTCCACACTTCCCATGATTTCCTTGTGACATGAAAAGCATACAATACATTTACATTCCATGTAGTCCCGGCTAACATTAAGCCTAGCTGCTCAGTCAACCTCTCTGTTATCAGAGGTGATCAGTGAGAATAGAGCTCGACAGAGACTCACCAGATGCAAGATAAATAACGGTCTTTTTCTTCTGTGTAATTCTGTCTTTGGGGACAAAGGGCCTTAGCTTTCATTGTCAACCTGAGAAATATGTTGTGCCACTCCACTTAGTGAGGGTAGACTTTGATTTTTAGTACAGGCATGGGACATTAAAACCAGCGAACACCTCCTATTTAAGCTGTCCGTTCGGTCCCAGCTGGAAACACAAACTGTAACCAGGCAGCCGGATCGGTGTAAAAGTGCTTCCCTGCTGTGAAACCGCTGCAGCCTTTAAGGCAGCATTGTGTGTGAGTCCATGATTGCCTGCGCACCGAGGCACAGAGCTCACCACACGTTTCTATAGCGAGACTCAACATGAAATAATGTATGTTTAAATGTCACCATGGGAAGCAGTGGAAACATAAGAGAAAGTGTAACTGAAGTTGGATGTATTACTATTCTGTACGTTTTGCTGTTTTTGAATCTCCGCCATACGGTGCCGCCACCCGCTGCAGTTGAAAAAAAGTGTGTCAAATTGCATATTCTTTCAAATGTAAAGCACACTGACGTCATTAGGACACTTTCCCTTTTGTCTTTCCTTCCTTTTTTATGGTCTCTTTCTCCCTCTTCTTCACTCTTGACACATTCTCACCACATTTTGTCCTTTAAAGAAACACTTACACATCTGGGTAGTGTTAGCGGGGCCTCAGAAAAATAAATCAGGAAACAATGATACAAAATGTCCAAGAAAGATGGCAAAAGAAGTGAGCTTCCCAACCTGATCACGTCTGAGGTCAAAAGTTTCAGGGTAACCCAAGCCTGTTTTTCACATCGCTCTTTGAACCAAAAGTGTGTCTGCTACGTTTTGGGGTTTTAAATATCCAAAGCTTGTTTATTTAGGGTTTATTCCAAAAAATAAAGCATGTGTTTATCATTCTGAATATTCACAACAAGGGGAGATTACCTTAATATAGAGAAGGAAATGAGAGTATATTATGTTTCATTATTATATAGGTAATATCTTCGGACTGGACTATACATTTAGTTGGAAATGTCAGTTTGCTTTTGGACTTCGATGCAGAAAAATAACAAGACATTTTGTCATATATTTTGTTGAGTATTTTACATTACATTAAGTTTTTCAATTTATTTTCAAACCTATAGAAATCATTATTTTAATCAAGATACCCGTCCGTTTCATATACCCTCTGTGCATGTGTCTGCAATGTGGTTGTCCATCAGAGATAACATTAGCTCAGTTTTTATTCAGCTCTAAGCCACATTGTTACCGTTTACTCTTGGAAGACATCTGGACCTTTACTGATCAGGAAAGGGTTAAGCAAAAGGTTAGCCTTTAGCTGGTCGACATAGCTGTGGTTTAGGCAGGCGTTGTGAGGCAGAACTAACGTCACACTGATGGTCGTGTTGCCTTTGACTCATAGCGTTATCAGTGGTGTCCGTGGGAAACGTACAGTATTTGGGGATTTGGGATGGATCCGCCCTTGACGACCATGACGAAGATGGTGTAGGCGAAACATTTGGAAAACCTTGGGCATTAGTTTGCTACACTGCTACAACTGAGTGCATAGAGAGGGACTGCACCACAGGGGTGTCTCAAGGATCCATACTTCAGAACTTTTCATATTGTACGTTTAATAGCACTTGTTTAAAAAAGTAAACTACTTTGGGTTTTTGTCTGCGGTAACTAGCAATATAAACCGTGTGATCACAGATTTAGTTTTTTCCTTCTACAGTAAGCTGTTTGTTAGCTTTGCCAAGCTAGACTGTGGTTCATCCAAAAACTTGTATCGCCACAAAAATGTTGTTTTATATTGCATGTGGGGGTTCAAGCAAACAAAATCCTTATTTATGACTCAATAAATGGTATTAGTAACATGGAATGGGCTTTATTTTCCCCCAAGAAAACAATTGGACATTGGATACAAGTTGTTTTGGTGTATGACTGCATGTTTTCACAGGGGGCCGAGCGAGAAGTAGGCTTCAAATTCAAATGTTATTACCAACAGAATGGTTGGAATTAGATGAAATTAGTAATGGTTTTGGTTTGCGAGTCATTTATTTGACAGACTCATGACTCAGCAAATATGACAACATTGCACATTATGTTAAGTCATGATTGGATCATGTTGCATCAGCCAAGCAATTCTAATCAATAATCCTACATAGTTGATGTTTTTCTAGCAAGTAAATGTAACACAATCTCAAGGAGTTTCTAAGAAAATGTGTGTTCATGTAGAACATCAGAGTTGGAAAGCTGCAGTGAACGCTCGCACCAGTAAAGGGAATAGACAGGTACAACATGGCCGTGTTTCATTCCCTAAGAGCCTGTTGATCATATTGATATCATCCTAATAACACAAATTGTTTGAATATAAGGTCAAAACCAAGTCTAGGGACATGATTATCCACATTAATCTATTGTAATAAAACAGTCATGCAATAAATCTTAGTCAGTCTGTCAGTTTGTGTTGAAACAGATTCAGAAAAGTGTTGATTCAACTTAATGATGATTTATGAGGCTGTAGCTCGTGGTGCGGTTACACTAAATATCATTATGCGGAGATCTATTTCTGCTATACAGCCTTCCCTACATAGCACCTGTCGTACTTGCATAAGGGCTACTGAGTGTGATACACTGTCAATGGCTTTCTCAATGCACAACCAATCATGATGTGATAATGTGATGAACCTCTCCCCCTCCTTCCTCTCTCAGGTGCCTCCCCATACCCCGGCGTCCAAATAGACGAAGAATTTTGCTGCAGGCTGAAAGACGGGACCAGGATGAGAGCGCCCGAATACTCTTCCTCTGAAATGTGAGAATCTCTATTTACTATTTTCTTTAGTAAAGAACAAACAGAAGTCAAACTGAACACAGGGAAGAGGACGGTGTTTCGGAGCAATAACGTCTCGATCCTATCCTTCCTCTTTAAAAAGCAGGATTGCAAAATAATGTCATCATACAATTCAAATCTATATCACTTTTCTATAGTCCTAAAGAACTATGGTGTGTCCCAGCAAACTAGCTCCATATTCCCAGCTGTATGATCTCCTCAAAAAGGCCATGGTAAAGTTTGCAGCCATCAAAAGCTTCCCATATCAATACAAAGCTTTGTATGTGCGTTACTCCCTCTTTGTGGTTGTAGCTGCAGGTCAAGTGCCTGATAAGAATCATGGGTAATCCTGCCCTGAAAGCTGCAGGAGGAAACATTAGCGACTGATTAGCTCTGATGCGGTGAGCTTGGAGCTCTGAAGCCCTTTCTGAGTGACAGCTCTGCAGATGTAACTGAGCACTGCATTTAAATGTGATGTTCCCCAAGTGAGGAGAGCGAGAGCCTGGAGATGTTTGAGCAGGGGCTGGTGGATGGTGCTGGACATAAATATCTGTGGGAGAACACAGAGTGCTCTTCTTTGGTATCAGTGCTGTCTGTCAGGGATGCAGCTAGACAAACTTTTGTTGTAACAAGAACACTTTGACTCATGTCTAATGTACAGCCGATGCAGAGCCAGCGAACACAGTCTGAACCCTGAGTCTCCCTGAAACATGTGTTCATACTTTGTGTCTGGTTTTCATTTAAAATGACTCATATAGTCCACAAAACGTATTTGTTTTGAAAGCATAATACTGCACTTTTGCCTAATAATGATGTGATATCAAAAGGTCTAGACCTTATAGCAGCTTGTGCCAAGTAAAGCTAACTGAATGAATTATTCAGCTTTGCAAGGCATACAGAGATTGGAAATGATGGACAAAATCCAATCCAGACTGTTAGTGTTCAGTCAGAACAGAAGATCCGGCTGGTGCCATGAATCTCTCCTAATTTCCATCTAAAATAAAAAAATAGACCAACAAGAGTATATTTTCTGCAGGCTTATGGCTGTGAGGCCTGCTGCTCATTTAGAGCTAAGATAAAACTGTTGATATCAGTGTAACTGGGATGCACAGCAATGCACTCGGAGTCAGCGGGGGGGGGGGGCAGCTGATCCCCTGGACGCTGCTGCAGTGGGTCAAATGTGTCTGTAAGCCCAGGGTTTGACACCTTGACCCTAACTCCTAACAGACAGTGTAATGTGGAAAGCACATAAGGTTGCAGGAAGGGTTGAGCAAGTGCCCCTGTGGCTCTGATTTGTCGGAAATGTTTCTTCCGTCTGTTAATAAGATCCCACCATCCTGATTCATTGCAGAGGAATTTAGCGGATGCTGCTCGGAGAGTGGGAGGACAATAAAAAGGATGCTCACTTCCCATCCCACAACACTTGCCCAACCGGACAAAATAGCTAATTTCTCATCTCAGAAACACCACATTCCCTCAAACATGCAGGAGCTATTTATTCTCAGTACGCACCAGGCAGGAAATGTGGTTTGAATTGTGCAATCATACAATGTGTCTCCCCCCCCGCCCCCTTGAATGATATGCATTAGGCTGTGATCAAGCTCTCCACATCCTGTCACCCTTAGGAGGGCTTCCACCTGGATGCCTTCATTAACGTGGGTATCACAGCATCTCAATGTAGAGCGGTTTAGATGCCCTGCACACAAACACAGATGATGAAGAAGAAGAGGAGGGGTGGGGGTTTGTCAAAAGACCATCTGCTTTTCCAAGTCCTCAAACTTGAGATTGACTAAATATGATGCCATAACGGAATCATAATAGTTATATTTACTTAAAACCTAAGATATCTGCAGGGAAAAACCTGGGTGCTGCAACTGAAACAAGAGAGGGGTCTATCTCCCCCATCAATCCCAATCAGTAACATGCTGAGTGTAATTTAAACAGCAGCCGTGGTGCTCTGTTTCTAAATTCCTCCACAAAACGAAACAAGCCACTGCGATGGATACTCACATTAAGGCTCAGAGTCTTCCCACATGGGCAAAGATGCTGACAGCCTGTCAGAGACCCGAGCGAGGCCGTGTGCTCACACACCCGAGACCGAGAGAGAATCAAACCACCAGAGATTAGAAGGCAGGATATGTAGGAATATTCTAGATGACAGTCGATTTAGAGGTGCGCCAGATGTGGTCCCTCAATGCCGAGAGCTTTGTTTATTGGACTACCAATCCGGCTTTTTCACAGTTTATATAATGCATCAACCCAAATATACTGAATGTTGTTCTTGGCACTAAGCATGTCCATCCAGCACGCTGCAGGCTTCACGAGTCTATCTAGAGTTTTTGCTGAGTGATTTATTCTTTCTCTTAGATATCAGACCATGTTGGACTGCTGGGAGGGAGAGCCACAGGAGAGACCGAACTTCACTGAGCTGGTGGAGCAGCTGGGAGATCTGCTGCAGGCCAGCGTGCAACAGGTACGGAAGACAAGATAGTTTGTACTGTTTGAAAACTACATGTGATGTGTCAATGGTTTCCACTGTAGCAAGAGTGAAGAGTTTATGCTCAGCATCTGTTTGGCTCTGGTGTGAACTTACATTTACAGTAGAGGTCATATACACTTGTACGGAAGTGTTTTCTCAGAAAATAACAAATAAAACAAACAAAAAATCCAATTTAAATCAAAACATACCTCATACTTCAAACATATTGTAATTCAAGTGGTCTGAAAGTCAACTTCTTCTCCCCCTGGCTCTGTTTTCAGACTTTAGAAAATCTAGCATGTTGGCAACCCTAGCAGAGGCGTATAGGGCATTTCCTGTCCTTCTCCAATTAAAGGGATAAAATGCCCCCCCAACTAAATGTTAAAATAAAACAAACGTTGCCTGCTACAGGTCATTTTTCATGTGCACAACTCTTTCGGTGATGGAAGCCTGATTTAATGGTGGAATATACAGGAGATTTTTCTATCCGAACATGAGCAAAAAAGTAAACTCAAAAAGCAACTCAAAAAGGTAAGGATGGACATTATCAGCAAAGCATTCCAGAAAATATGAGTGGATTTTAATAGTTTACCATTTTGGTTATCAGAGCTAAATGCTCACAGCTGCGGGTGAGGATAAGTCGCTGATAGGCCCATTAGGTTGAAAAGATAACAGGACAGTCATTCTCATTCTCATCGTTAACACTATGTACTGCATCACAGTTATAGTCGGGATCATTTTTTTAAATAAATGACTTGCCCACTAATGCTCATCAAACGGGAGGGGCTAAGGCCAGAGAGGTTTTCCCGCCTCTTCCAGAAAACTGCCCTCAAGTACCATTGAATTACAATCGGTCATGATGGAATTGTTTGCCAAAGGACCAAAAAGAATTACAATACAATACAGCTTTATTTATAGAGCACTTTAAACCTCCAGACCAAAGTGCTGTACAGTCAAATAAACAAAACATACAAAAAATAACACAGCACATCGCACACACCATAATACAAGTACAAGTACAAACAATAGACCATTTTTAAAAGCAATAAAAGCAACGCTCTAAAATATGTTAATATGCTAAGGAGAAGAGGTGGGTTTTAAGAAGCGATTTAAAAACAGGCAATGTGGCGGCCTGTCTGATGTGCATGGGCAGATCGTTCCACAGTGTGGGAGCCGCTACAGAGAAGCAACGGCCCCCTCTGAGCTTTGACTTGGTTCTGGGCACATTCAGGAGCAGTTGATCCGCTGACCTGAGAGCGCGGTTGGGTGGGTAAGGGTGTAGCAGCTCAGAAAGATATGGTGGGGTCATGCCATTTAGGGATTTAAAAGCAAATAAAAGGATTTTGAAATGAATCCTAAAATGTATTGGCAGCCAGTGGAGCGAAGCCAAAATGGGGGAAATGTGTTCATATTTCCGTGTTAGTCACTAGTTATGCTTTATGAGCCACAAACGCTCTGAATATTCAGAAAGCAGTGTTGCTGATCAGAGTCTGCAGCCAAGGAGATCCAAAGCGGCGTCTCGCCCTGGGGGGGCTCAGAGTCACCGAGAGGGGAAGTCACACTCAACACAAACACTTGAAACCCTTTGAAATGGAAACATTGGTCTTGTAAGGGGAACTGCAAAACACATGGAAAAACATTGTTATTATTAGTGTGACGCAAGATGACATTGTCTGCTATGAATGGTGTGAAATGTCACCAACTGTTGAAGGTTGTTTAGCTTTAATAAGGCTTAGAAACAAATATGAACTCGAGGAACATCTGTATTATTATTCAAACATATTATACTGTAGGGAAATGACACATTGTACCAATATGCTTTTTTTTACAGTTTGACTTGTCAAAGTAGAAAAAAGTGTTACAAATCAACATCAGGACTCTGAGACTGAAGAAGCTGCAATAGATGGAATCAAGCAATCAATTCAGCAATTGATTTGATTGATGATACGTGTATTTATTGGGAGGCGTGTGGCGCAGTTGTTGGGTGGTGAGTGGCGCAGTGGGTTAGTGAGCTGATCTTCGAATCAGAGGATAGCAAGTTTGAGTCCCACTGCAGTCAGCATGTCGTTGTGTCCCTGGGCAAGACACTGACTTCATCCCAAATTGCTCCTGTGGGGATTGTCCACAGTATTGAGTATGTAAGTCACTTTGGATAAAAGCGTCTAACTAGTAACATGGAATGTGATGTAATTTATGTAGCAAAAACTATATAATATAGATTTGGTTGCTCTCTTCCGGATCATGTGAACCATTGAAGAGCTTCACACCGATTCTCATCTCAAATGAATATGAAAAATGTATTTGAATCCCTCAGCATTATCTTCCTAAAGCACAAACAGAATGATTTACAGCGTTAGCCAATGAGCAACTGACATTTTAAACAAAATGGTAAAAAAATAATAATTCAAAAGATGGATGAAAATTAAAGAAAGTTGAGCACTGACTGACGACAGGAAACTGGCCAGAGCCCTAACAAGATTGAGATTAGTTTTATGTTCACAAGACGCACCTAGTCATGTTTGCCACTAAGGAGAACAGGCGTCTCGTCCAGATGGTACATTACAGCAGAGATGGACACACACGATGAGCAGGAATTACATTACACTTCTTCTGCATAGCCTACACAGCACTGTAGATTGTACCATGGAGTAATACAAGATAAAGACAACATGAAAACTGAAACACGCCACACTACTAATGAACGCTTCCCTCATGGGAAAACGTTCAGTCGGGACAGAGAGTGCAATGCAGGGGTTTGAATCTTATTAATAAAGGTATTGTTACAGTGCAGGAAGGCTGGTCACGGACTTTGCCGTCTCCACCGACTTCATGAACATTGTGTTGGATTTATGAGGCATGACCTATTTCTTTGGCTGCTCGCCACGACCTGTGCATGTGTGTGTTTGTATAGCCGGCACACAGCATCGGCCCCCAAGCCTCTTGCCTCGTTATACTTTGCATCATTGAAGCATAAGGCTGCCCTCTTATATATTCTGTCTCTGTTTGGTTGATTTAGGAGGGCAAGCACTACATACCCATCAACACAGTCCTGCTGGGGAAGCTGGGAGACCCCTCCTCCACAGCGGTGTCAGAGGAGACGACCACACGACCCATCTCCCTCCGAGACTCGGGGAGCACCTGGTGAGCACATGGGGCTCTTATTAGCTGGCTACTTTACATAAATCAGACTCCTGAAACTCTTATGTACTTGACCAGATGTTGTTATTCTATCCATTTTTGCATAGTGCTCAGTCCACCACTTTGTTTCTCACTACTGTAGGGTGTGCCATGAAAATGTGTACAGACATTCACTAAATCCTACTTATTGTGGTGATGTCCTGACTTTTTTTTAGAGCCAGCAGCCGATTTACATTTGTAGTTTTGAGTCAAATATCTCAACCTCCAATTTTTTGTTAAAGACCTAATACCTGCACAACTGCTATCATTCCCATCAGCCTCAGCTGCACTTTGGGGTTAGGTCTAATTAGAAAAGGTTTGCATGCTAACAGGCTAAACTAAGATAAGAAACCTCAGCATTGTCACTGTAATAATGTTAAAATGCCACAGTTAGCATTTAACTCAAAGCATTGCAGTGCCTTAGCACAGCCTCACAGAAATATTAGCACGACTGTAGGCTTTGTGTGTGTTGGTTCAAATGTGTTACACTTGCCTATGGATTTGTTAAGAAGGAAATAAATCTCTATATCATAACGACATGTACACCTATGCTCAGATTGTAAAAGACGCTGGGTCTGTTTTGCAAAGGAAATGCCGACATAATATTCCCCCTTTTCAGTGAATAATATTCCAAACAGTTATTGTTCCTGGCGCGCTCAAGCTAAGCTTTACCGGGAGAACATTAAGATCTGACCTGAGAACAATGAGAGCGGACTGGAACATGATAAGAAATGTACACACGGCAGCTTGATGGCCCGAGAACTCTCACTATTGTTGCTCCTGTGAGGAATTTCCCCAAAAAACGTAGAGCCAGCTTCTAGATTTATGTCCACTTAAAATACTATTTATTGAGCTCTTGGGTTTTCACAGCTCCTCCAAGTGTGTTTATTGAAGAGGTGTTGAAAAGCATTAATGACAGTTAGCCTTAAAGCTAAATTAAGCAGTCCTTTTAGCCTGTGAGTGTGGAAAGTAAACAGGGCGTGTTTTCAGAGTGCAACGTCATAGATGCTACATGTTGTTGATTTAGTTGATTAAGTTCTTGTGGTTTTGATGTTGATCTTTTCCTCTCCTTGGCTCCAATATAATCAAAGGATTCTTAAAGCAGAATGAGAACATGTCAGAGTACTTTGGAGACTTAACATGGAAATATTTTCTCCCCAGGAACATCAAGATCCGTCCTGCCAGTGTGAAAACCTTCGACGAGGTCACCATGGAGGACGGGACAAATGCAAACCATGAGGTGAGTTATTCATTCTGGACGTCAACCAGAAACAGATGCGCAATCTGCGCTTTAACTTATCCTAAACTGCGCAATTAGTTAGATGCCAGACATTTGACAGTGAGCTGGAAACTTCACCCTGCGAGATGAATGTCATTTTTTACTTTAATTACTCTGATTAACTTTAGTAGAGGATAAAACAATATTTTTGATTCAGGACACATTTAGGGAGGCGTGTGGCGCAGTGGGTTAATGCGCTGATCTTCGAATCAGAGGATGGCAAGTTTGAGTCCCACTGCAGTCAGCATGTCGTTGTGTCCCTGAGACACTTCACCCCAAATGCTCCTGTGGGGATTGCCCACAGTATTGAGTATGTAAGTCGCTTTGGATAAAAGCGTCTAACAAGTAGCGTGTAATGTAATGTATTCTATCTGAAACAGTGTGCTTAAAGTATACGTTTCAAAGTTGATTAGTTCAACTTTTACATTTCTGCCAGCATTTGACCATATACCTCACATTACATTTTATTTTGATTCCCTGCACTGATGCCTCACTGCCATAACACGCTGGATGGTTTCAAAGCTTTTGCAACTTGATAGTGATCAAAAGTCATTGTGCAACACTGGGTTGAAGTTGTAGCTCAGTGCATAATGCTAAACGCAAGAATCCTGACAAAACAAAACAGAACAAATAATATGGCAAGCGTGTTTAACATTAATACAATCAGTGTTGTTTAATCTTGCTATCTACAAATCAGAAATATTGCATGCAAGTCTTTGATGCAGCAATTGTTGCAAAATGTAGCAGCAAGGCTTCAAACTAACACGGGACTTCACTCATGACCGAAGTACTTTGACTCCATACACGTTTCAAATTAGGATTTTGTTGATTGCTTTTAAAGCCCTCTGTGGTTTGGCTTCAGTATTTACTTCTGATCCTTTAAGTGCTTGTTCTGCACGAAGACCTTAACGGGCGTCATGATAGCTAAAAGTGTCAAATAAAGATAAAAGTAATCCTCCAAAAAAATTGAATAGGCTTCCGTATCCCTGGTTTTATGATGTTGATATCTATGTTTGACTATTTATTTCATACCTTTATATGTTGTGTGAAGCACTTTTCTAAAAGGTTCTATAAAATAAAGTTTACTTTCTATATTTAAGATGACAAATACATTTATGGTCTTAATTATTCTCCCTCTCTCTGTCTCTGCATCTTCATCATCAGGGCGGTCAGACGGACAGCGGGATGGGCCTGTCGTCAGACAACATGGAGACTCTGAAGCGCCTCGAATCGTTGGCAGGCCGACCTCTGAGCATCATGGCTCTGGCGTACGTACACTACACCACACTGCACCCCCTCCACATGTCCTGCACGCAACAAATCAGCACACACTAGAAGGGACTGCAGAATACCTGCTTGGAAACCTCCCTGCTGTGCTGGAATGCAGACGCTATAACTGTCACAGACACACACACACGTTTCTGCTGCTTTAAAAAGAAGTCAGCGGCTAGTTTTCCCTTTTGTCTGGAGAAAGCATGCAGCGACACAAAGGAGAAGTAGGAGGGAAAAGCTTGAAGGTGACAAAGTGAAGGACTGAGCACAAAGCAGAGTGGCTGCGTCACATGAGGTTTGGCTGTTTTAAGAGCGCTCACTAAAACCCCTTTTGTTTTCTCTAAAAGAGTCCTGAATGAGATACCTCCCAGTCTGATTTAACTTGTGAGTCATGGCTGTTTGGTTTAAAGCAACGCTACGTAACTAACACATAATGTCAAAGTAGTGACATAGGCTTACCTACTGTACTCTAAAATCCTGCAGATCGTTTGATGACTTTGAGATGTGGATCCTGCAGGGGCAACTATATACAACTGTCGTGAAGGGGGGAGAAAGAGAGAGAGTGTGTTTACTTTATGGGTTATTTGAGGATAAAGTCAAATCTGAGTCAAATTTCTGTAAATCTTTTTCTAATGAGGGTCTCTGTAGGTGACTAAAGGCTTAAACGTGAAGTTTACAGCAGCTCAGTGGCAGGGTTAATTTAGAGGCCCAACCTCTGAACTCAGTAATTACACTTTAAACCTTGTGGTATTATTCTGCTCCTCGCACAGTAGCAACAAGTAATGCCACTTCAAAGCATCGTGGCTTTAAAGGATTTAAAAGTGAAACGGCGGTAAAGTATATTGTCATAAAGCTAGTTTATGAGAAAAGAGTGTACAGCATTAAATTAGGAAGGAGCGTGTAAACAACTGCCAGGAAAGTAACTTATGAGACGCACTTAGCAGTGTTAATGACACTCTGAAGCAGTGTTATTAATTTACAGCTCAACAAACTCACTTTTTCAAACAACCACACAAAGTGTTTTTAAAGAATCTACCGAGCCTCATTACAGGCCTGTGTGTGTCATCAGGGCAGAAAGAATCAGGCCAGGCATGCAGAGAATGATCCACATTTTGAGAGAGAACTTCCTTGCTGGGCGACCGCTCAATCACTGCCACCTTTGAACTTAGGAGGGCCTCCCCTGTTAGCTATAGCGCTCCTTTTGTTAAGCTGAAGTCCACCTGTTGCTCGCTTGGCCTTCACCACTCCTCGAGCCGGACTTCTCTTAAACAAGAGCACACAACAAAACGGTCTTTGGTTATTTGGAAAGGCTGGTGACTGAATGTAACTCTTCACAAGCTGTACGATCCCTGTATGATAGAAGACTTCAACAATATGTGCTACTAATGCATTCAGCTCAGAGAGAAGGGGAAATTCACCCTGACTCTTTTTGTTTCCTGTTGCTCTATTGCCAGTATCCCCCCCACCTTCTTCTTGGTATTGGCAAGGACAAACTGTACTGTTGTTAATTTTCTTTTTGATGGCTGGTTCATCAGGTAGTTATTCATCAGGGCAGCATTCCAGTATGACAGCGTCACTTTACCCCCGCTGGGCGCTGACCCTTTGGCCTCGAGCGAGGAACCCTGGAACCCTTAGCAACCTCCAAAGACAATAAGAGGCAATTACTCATATTCTGAGCATCAAATGAAGCAGAAGGACTCGGGATGATTTATTACATCATATGAATAAGGAGAGGGTAGTATGATTGTACAGCTTCACAAAGAGCTTTACATTCTTTAATCAAAGAATATAAAAAACAGACCTCTGCTGTGGCAAAGAACTTGATATATATATATATATATATTTAAAATAAGTGCTCAACTGGTTGTTCACTCATTTTCTGCAACAATTTCAACCCCAATTGCCAAATGTTTTTGCAATTACAAGTGTTTATTGTTCAGAAAACAAATAAATCTATTGTTTCTAACGTCATATGACTTTTGGATTTACCACAGATCAACTGAAAATGTTGTGCTCTGTCCAACCAGCCCATAGACTATTCAATAAACACTAATACAAAACAGAGATAATCATTAAATCATTACGTTTCAGATGCTGAGACCAGAGAATACACATTTTCTATAGCTGTGACCATGTTCCAGCATTGATTGTCGCATTAAGGCATACACACACACACACACACACACACACACACACACACACACACACACACACAACCTTTCAGACACTTGGCCTCTATTTCAAATGTCTGCCTCCAAGTGCAATATCAGTGGCAAGACATTTTTGTTTTGCTGTGTTGTTAATAAATAAGGAGAAGCATCCCTCTGATTCCACTTTCTGTCATTCCAGTGACATTTTATCTGGTATTTGTATGTTGTTTTCAAGCATGCCTTATTTGCTTGAACATGATGCATTTGTTATCGTAGAGAGTCTCATGAATGCCGCATCTCTCTGTGTTTCCAGGATGAAGGCAGTGAGCAAGAGCAAAGAGTCTGTGCTGTGTGACTCGGAGAAGGAGAAGTTCCCGAGTGGGGTCACCTCTCTGGACTTCGGTCTGGACGACTCGGCCCTGGATGTGGGTCTGGAGTGTCACAGCCCTCCGCCCGACTACAACTATGTGGTGCGCTACTCCACCCCGCCTGTGTAGCCTCATGCTCTGTCCCTGGAGAATCTGATGAACAGCCTCGAGGCATTTGCTTTGTTCTCCTCTGTTTTGACTCTTATCTCTGGACTGTAGCAAAGTTTGAGAGGAAAACACATAAAGTAAAGTGTTTTGAAAGGTCACTCTGAAATGAAACATGAACCTACTCGACTGTTACTTCCAACGTTCAGGGCGCCTGCTGAGCAACAAAAGGAAACCTGTAGACTGTTGATTTCATTCCAGTTTTCAGACACAGGCTGACATTAATGCTGCTGGTCCCTTCCACATTCACTGTGATATGTCAAACAGCTGGAAACAGCCTCAGGTATTTCTTTCATCTACTGTGAAAACCAGCTACAATCACTCCCACTTTACTGCAGATCACATTAAACTACCACCTTTGATGATTAGGAATAAATCCAGAAAAGAAAAGCAGAGAGAATAGCTGAGTTTTATGAAGTTTTTTATATCTGTTTCCATTTTATTCAAAAATGAAAACTGGATTTGTAATTTTTGATAACGGTTAAAGAGAAAATATTTTTAAGATGTGGATACATCTGCTCATATGAAGGTTCAAAAAAGTTCAGACTTGCTCAAAGCAAAATCAGTCTTAACTTGTATTATTAATTGTGAAAAGGATTGTGTTTTGGGTGTCGTTGCTCCTTAAATCCAATTAAAATCAGCTCAACTAACTCAGGATGGCCAATAGTGACTGTTTCATGTTTATAAGCTCTTGGTTATGGGAAATCACAAGTTAGCGGAGGTAAAGGGAGGAAACAGGGTAGAGCTGAGAGTAAAAGCAGACGGCTTCAGGATTAGCATAACAGCTTGACCATGAAATCACTTAAATCAAGAGTTACTGTAAATGCAGATTCATCCTCCTGCCCCTATCAGGTGCTGAAGAAACTAAAAAAGGTTGTTACTGTTTGGTCGAACTAAAAGAAAGTGAAGAAAATTAGATTTGTTTATTTAGCTTGTGTACAGATTGGGTTAGAAAATGCAATATTAGAACAAGTGTTCATGGGAAAAGGTATTTATTTAGATTGTGTACACTGTCACTTAGTTATTTAGTTCTGTTTCTTTATTTAGATTTATAATTCAAGAGTCAACCAAAGGATTTTTTTAAGCCCAGTTTTCCTCATATCAACATGTAATATCCCAACACTTCACTCCAGATGTATATGTTGTTTGTGCTGCTGTATTCACTTAAAGTAAAGCTAAGGGAAACATGTAAGTGTATTGTATCCGTCCTTTGTTTTGTGCTACGTGTTAGTAAAGCTTGCAGGGCAGGCTACACAAACTCTACATGTATTTGAAGTGAGCACCAGTTTGCTCGGATTCACAGCTATTGTTTGTTATCATGTAAAATCAAGTGTTTTGTTTGTATTACCTGATGTGTTGAAAGTACTGTGGACCAAACTTAGCTTACACACCCTGTAGAAATGTGGCTAGCTTGTGCTTGTTGACCACAAAATAAACTGTATTTACCAGTAAGTAAACTGAAGTATAAATTGGATATTTTGAACCCCTGTGTACTTCAAAATTATGATTAGTTTGTCTATATGGAGAGGAAGTAATTATGCACTGATACTTTATATCAAGTATAATTTTTGTATTCTTAAAGTATATTATTATGAAACAGTATTGAGGGTCATGTTACAAAGATTTCCGATTTATTTTGTTTTTATTTAACTCTAAACTCTAGTAGGAAATTAACATTTGCAGTATTTGTTATATTATGTTTGCATTTAATGTCATCCTAAAATGTCAAGCCTCTTTCTATTATTTTAGTTTCTGCTATCACAATAACATTCAATAGATTATATTGCATTTCTTTATACATATCCATGAGTAAGAAGACCTCCTAGCTTTGTCTGTTTTGTTCATGTAGTCTCACAAGTTGTTTTTGTGAAAGTAATGCTTCCCAACACTGTTATCTGAGCATATGAATAAAGATTATATATTTATACGTTACTTGCAGTCTTGACTCACATTTCTTAAACAACTATTGAGAAAAACGATATATTTACTTGTGTACTGGGCTAAGACTAATGTCCTCAAAGTATAAATACTCTGTTTTTATTGGTGTAAAGTAGCTACGTACATTTACTCAGGTACTCTACTTAAGTACAATTTTGCAATACTTGTACTTTACTTGAGTATTTAAATGTGTTGCTACTTTGAACTTCTACACCACTGAAATTTAGAGGTTAATGGTATACCTCAACTCCACTACATGTATTGTATACCTTTAGTTTCTAAACAGATTTGGATTAATTATATGTGATATGATGCATTAAAGTGTTATCAAAACTGGTAAAGGTGCAGCTAGTTTTAACTAGAGAATGCAAGTCCTGAAGAAATTGCTAGTGGGAATGCTTTATGCTGGAAAGCTGACGCTAAATTCCTATGCTGAAATGTAATGTCTAAGAAGAAAGTGAAGAATTTTGATTGAAATTATACATGAACACTGGGGGCTTGAATGTGTGATGAGAGAAGAAAAGAAAGTAAAAAGGCTTGGAAAAGCAGCAGAATATTTGAACTGCAAACTTTTAAACTAACTTGATGGTGAATGATCTGTCACCATGCCAACGGCATTTGATGACATCTCATAATACGCTTAGATGCGTTGATGGCTGCATCGTTACCAAACCTGTGAAATGTTGGGCCGTTTGGAGCATTTTCACTGAAGTTATGAGAAAACCGTATTTCATGGTGAGCATTGTGTTGCCATGGCAACGGCATTTGAAGAAATCTCAAAACTGTCCCGTAGATGTCTTCATGGCTGGACTGTTAGCACACATGTGAAGTTTGAGCACCTTTTGAACATTTTCATAGGAGTTATAGCGACATCGTCTTTTATGGAGAGGGATGCGTTTCCATGGAAACGGCATATGATGAAACCCCATAATTGACGTAGAGCTGTTGAGGGCTGGACCGTTAACCATTATCTGAAGTGTGGTGCTGTTTTGACCCTTTTCATAGGCGTTATGACAACATCGTGTTTTATGGCGAGGGAAACGGCATATGGTGAGATGTCAGATTTGACGTAGAGCTGTTGAGGCATGGAGAGGTGATATACAGGTGAAGATTGTGGGACGACCGAACCGTGTCCATTGGAGCTACAGCGACATCGTGTTTTATGGCTCGCTGCACCATCGCTGCGAAGGGGACCCAAGTTCCCATCAGCAAAAACACGTGGGTTTGCTATCCTGGCTCCAAAATGGTGGAATGAGCTCCCCATTGACATCAGGACAGCAGTTAGCTTACACACCTTCCGGCACAGACTGAAAACTCATCTCTTTCGACTCCACTTCGAGCGATAGAACTATTAACAAAGCACTTATATACTAATAAAGGGCTGGCTTATCTAAAGCCAGTTGAGTAGCACTTGAAATGTTTTTGCTCTATGAAGCCTGATGTACTTATATGATTCTGTTTTCTTCAAGTTTGTATTTGGTTGGTCGAACGCACTTATTGTAAGTCGCTTTGGATAAAAGCATCAGCTAAATGCAATGTAATGTTATGGCGAGGGATGCGTTTCCATGGCAACAGCCTATGGTGAGATCTCAGATTTGGCGTAGAGCTGTTGAGGCATGGACCGGTGATATACAAGCGAAGTTTGGGGGACGATCGGACCGTGTCCATTGGAGTTACAGCGACATCGTGTTTTATGGCGAGAGATCCATGGAAACGGCATATATAATTGACGTTTATGTTTATTAAGGATCCCCATTAGCTATTGCTCTTGACAAAAGCTACTCTTCCTGGGGTCCGATACTTAAAACAATACAACAATAATACAACAACATTCAAGACATAATTCCTGACATCATTAACAACATCACCAATATCATCAACAATTTCCAACATCATCAACAATCTCATCCACTTTCAATATCAATCTCAGCCAAGGATGAGTGCACTAGACACCCACCAGTGTGCTGTTGAGGGCAGGACCATTAACCATGTTGCTCCCGAGCAGAAAAATAAATCCGGTAACGTGCCTATTGTTGGCACCGGAGCTGCGGGCAACATCAAAGTGATCAAGACTAAGCTGGTGAGTGTTTTTGCTTCCAAGTTCTCACCAGACCTAGATGCTGAAACTTTGTCTGTGTATCTTAAAGAAAAACTTGGCCGTGAGGTTGCCTGTTGCCAAAAAATGTGCACTATACACGGTAGATACGGTTCATTTAAAGTATCTGCTGAATGCAATGAGGTCAGCGAAATGTACAATCCGGAGATCTGGCCAGAAGGGGCATTTGTCCGGCGATATTATGAGCCGCGCAGAGCGGGAGTTATCGGCTCAAACACTGCACCTACTGCGGGGGGAATGAGTGTGCCTGCTGGTGCAATGGGCACTCACTTGTCTCGCTAAATGACTATTCGGGTCTTGTCGTACAACTGTCGTGGCCTTCGTATGGGCCAGAGCACAGGGGATAAAGCTCGCCGCATTGTAGTTGACCACCTTCTGGAGAACTGTGACATACTATGTATGCAAGAGACATTTTTAGCGAAGCAAGACTTGGAAAAACTGAACTCTTTCAATGATAATATCCATGGGGCTGGGGAGTCTACTACTGACTTTGGCATGGGAATAGTCAGAGGAAGGATATCAGGGGGTGTGGCTATCCTGTGGAATAAGAACCTTGATTCATCAATAAATGTGGTTAGGCTTTGTGCCGACTGGTGCATTGCAATACAGTTTACTCACAATGACAAGGAATTTATTATTCTAAATGTGTATACACCCTATGAATGTCATCAGAATGAGGATGAATATCTAAATAGGCTTGCTTTCATTAATTCCTTTATTCAAAGCAATACTTCTACTTGTGTGTATGTCATTGGGGATATGAATGCAGATATCTCAGACAGGAACTCATTATTTGCCAAGCATGTGGCTCAGTTCTGTCACGATAACAATTTTATATTGTCAAGCAAGGTGCTTTTGCCTGCAGATAGTTATACCTACATTAGCGAGGCCTGGCATACTACGTCATGGCTTGATCATTGTATTAGTACAGCTGATGCTCATGCTTCACTTGAGTGTATGAGCATTCTGTATGGGACAGCAACGACTGATCATATACCTGTTGCTATGTCAATAAATGTCGAACATCTACCTGGGCTAACCAGAAATGTAAATAGTGCTCAAACAGAAAAACTAGACTGGTCAACCCTTACAAAGGAAGACATTACATCCTATTATGCTCAGACGGATACATCCTTAACTAATATTCATCTACCGAGAGATGCAATGATGTGTAGTGATGTTAACTGTAAGGATGCAAAGCATAGGAGTGATATCTGCTCCATGTACAGTGATATAGTAAGTGCTCTGTATGAAGGCAGTAAGCCTTACTACAAAAATAACAATAAGACTCATAACATCAGGCCTGGCTGGAATAGGTATGTAGCTGAGTATCATGCTGAAGCCTGTGAAGCCACCAAATCATGGGCTATGGCAGGCAGACCCAGACAAGGGTCTGTATTTGAGTACAAGAAGCTTACTAATGCAAGATACAAGTATGCTATCCGCTTCATCTGTAAAAATGAGCAAGCCATGAGGGCCGATTCCATGGCTAAGAAGCTGCTAAGTAACAATGTTATGGATTTTTGGAAAGAAGTGAGGGCTATTAATAAATGCAAAATATCTCTACCATGCACTGTTGACGGAACATCCGGAACAGACAACATTGTGGAGTTATGGCGACAGCATTATAGTACCTTATTCAACTGTGTCCAAAGTGAACTGTATAGGGTAGATGATATTGATAACAATGAGTCAATGGTGATAATGCCACATGAGGTGTGCCAAGCTATAAACAAGCTGTCAGACAACAAAGCCAGTGGTGTAGATCATATTTCTGCTGAACATCTTAAATATGCCAGTGTAAAGATAGCTCCTCTTCTTTCTATTTGCTTTACTGCCTTTATGAGTCATGGCTTGTTACCAGACTCAATGTTGTCTGTTCTGTTGGTGCCAGTTATTAAGGACAAAGCCGGTAAAGTGGGAAGCCTAGATAACTATAGGCCCATAGCATTAGCCAGCATATTGTCAAAAGTCCTAGAAAGAATTCTGCTGGACAGATTAGATGACTTTATTAACTCAACAGATAACCAGTTTGGCTTTAAGGCTAAACATGGCACTGACTTGTGTATATACGCCTTGAAGGAAATTGGCAACAAATATAGAGGTAATAACTCCTCAGTTCTTATGTGTTTCATTGATGCTTCTAAAGCGTTTGATCGTGTTAATCATAGGAAGTTATTTGTTAAACTGAGTCAAAGAGGGGTGCCCAAATACATTGTGAGAATTCTGGTCTACTGGTATGGCCACCAGACTATGCAAGTCAAATGGGGCAATAGGGTCTCAGCCCCATTTGGGGTTAGCAATGGTGTCAGACAAGGTGGAATTATGTCCCCAGTTCTTTTTAACCTCTATATTGATGATCTGTCCAAGCGACTGAAAGCCTGTAATACTGGATGCATGATTGGTAGTACTCTAGTGAACCATATTATGTATGCAGATGATCTTGTTGTGCTGAGTCCATCTAGCGCTGGTCTTCAGCAGCTTCTTGCTGTGTGTTCTGTGTATGGTGTGGAGCATGACATCAAATACAACGCCAGTAGTAGTGCTGTCATGATCTTTAGAACCAAAGAAGATAAATGTCTTAAATTTCCTGATTTTAAATTGTCTGATATTAATCTTAGTGTCTGTAATAAGTTAAAATATCTTGGACACTTTATTACAGAACAAATGACAGATGATGAAGATATTTATAGGCAATGCCGCATGATGTATGCACAAGCAAACATTCTCCTACGTAAGTTTGGTGCATGTACAGATGGAGTGAAGATGTCTCTGTTCAGAGCATATTGCACACCGCTCTATACGGCACATTTGTGGTCAAACTACAGAAAAGCAAGTTTACGGAAACTTCAAGTAGCTTATAATGATGCCATGACAATATTGCTGAAGAGACCTCGATGGTCTAGTGCAAGTGAAATGTTTGTGGCTGCAGGAGTCAATACTCTACAAGCTGTTTTAAGAAATCTTATGTATAAATGTATTTGCCGGCTTAATGACTCTGATAATGAAATCCTCTTGGCCTTATCGAACATAAGGTTTAGTACTACACGCTACCAATCGCAGCTGTGGAGACATTATTCTTATTCTTAAACTATGAATTCTTTTTATGCTATGTATGTAATTTATTATATCTAATGCCTTGTCCTTTATCTATGTAATGTCTTGTCTTTTATCTGGACCATGAGTCTGTAATAAAGTTTTCATTCATTCATTCATTATCTGAAGTCTGCTGCTCTGAGCATGTCAGTTGGAGTTATGACATCATCGTGTTCCATGACACAGGTGTTTATATTTGAGCTAACGATGTGTCCAGAGATCAAAGGTTTCCATGGTGATCAGTGAGAGGAGAGCATTTCCATTGTTCTGAATGAGAGATAAACCTCTTACATGTGAACGTTTTGTTGAAGAACCGTAACAGATATCGGGGTAATTTCAAAGCGTGAAGCATGTCAAGGAACTTGAGTATCTGAAGTGTACTTTTTGTGTACTTTCGGGTTAATAATGTGGCCCTTTTGGCAGATTAACTAAAGGTGTGCGGCTGCTGTGCTGGGGAAAGATGAGGCTGAATTTACAATGGGGTTTAATGGAGACATGTGGAGACAAAGTTGTTGTCACTTCATGCCCTCAAGAGGCATTTTGTTTAATTGTTGTTGTAGAGGTAAAAGGTAGGTAAAAGTAGAAAGTAGAAAACAAATTGAAATACGAGTAGCCACAAGTGCCTCCAAATTGTACTTAAGTAGGCTACAGTAATTGAGTAAATGTACTTAGTTACTTTACACAAATGCTTGTAATAGAGTATTCCTATACTGTGGTATTTCTACTTTTACTTGAGTACAAGAAATTAGTAGGCCTATTTCTTCTCCCCCGGTTTGTACGCCACCTAGAGGTTACATTTTAATTCAACATGATTATCGTCTTATATTAATGGCAGTTGGCCTCCACAATGAGCCAGGTGGTCTGTTGACATTAACGGTTGGCCAAGAATCAAACGTCTCCATGCTCTGTTCAGGCTGTGAAAACATGCATAGAAACTGAAACGAGTCAGAACAGAAGTGAGTAAGAAAATGTAAAACATAATGAATTACTAATCAGTTTGCTGTCTGCTAGCTAGGCTAATTTATGCTAACTAAAATACTATAGCTAACATGATTTGTTTGTTTTGGTGACTAGCTAATGGAAATTGTTTTGTTTGTGAACCTTGTGAGTTAAAATAGAGTACAATGTTTTCCTTTGTTACAAGATGTTTTTAGTTTATGTGTGTTAGTTGAATCAATTAACATAAACTTAGCGACACTTTATCAACCGCAGTGATTTCCGCATATAGTGACGTCACGTGCATATTGGCGAAGTCACGCCCATCTACTTCCGGTCCATGGGACCTTATTTCGGAAAAATAATGTATTGAAGTCAATGGAGAGAGAAAACTTATCTTTCGATCCCGTTTGAATTGTGCCATGAATTACACATGATATTTGTCAATCTTAAAAAATAATTTCCATGTAAAAAAAAGTCAGTTTGTCGTAAAACTGTTGAAATATAAGACTATGAAAAATACGCAACTAGAAAGACTACAAATCCCAGAGTCACGTAAGTGATGTCACAATTGTTTTCCTCCACTAAAAGATATCTAAAATCTCATACCGAGTTCCCAATGAGTAAAGCCTTAGAATAACTCTAAACAACGAACATAAAATCATATTTTCATGTTAATAATATTGTATTTATTCCAGTTTAATGATTGTGATTTAAAAGCCTAAAGAGTCTGGTAAACATTGCAAAAAGGGATTTGTATTCCTTAATAATATTCGTAAACTTAACCATGTTGTAGCCTGAGAAAGGCTAAACCATATCAAAGAATACATTTATTAACTACATTATCACATTTAGCTGTAGCTTTTATTAACAAAAACGTATCGTTGAACCAGGGACCCTGCGGTTGTGAGTCAACTGCTTTTCAGCTGAGCCACAGCACACACACTGATTATGACTGAAAACACTATATTCAACTTATTCCTGTATTTATTCATTTATTGATGTTTTTATTCCTACTTTTATTTATGCTTTTATTTATTTATACTTATGACATGTTCCGACCTCTATATAAGTGAGGGTCTGAGCTCTCTTAATTCCATCGTGTCCCCGCCGGCCCGGGTATACAGGAGGGGTAATATTGTTCTTATTATACATCCATGGGTAATATGAGCGTTGTGCTTCAACCGATCTGAATCGCTTTCTGAAGCAGTCACGTGGTATTGATAGGCAGAGGCTTCGTTTGTCATCGGTGACGTCACTGGCCCAAAACGATACAAGCCTCGACACCAGGGCTGCAGTCGGATAGTTTAAAAATCAGCTCCTAAATTCTAACCCTATCGTCTATTCCTTGACCTCTGAGTGAAACGTCACGGGGTTAAGGGATAGTGGATAGGAGAATTAAAAAGGACTTAGGAGAAGAGACTGCGGTACTTTAGAGAATCCGAATGCACTTTCACTATCCGACGTGTTTATGATGCGCCAGCGGACGTCATTGTGTGCGTCTGCTGCTGTGGGGAAACTATGGAAACCACAGTTTTCTATACAGCGGACTACAACATGGATGTTTAATAAGAACGAGGGCCTACTGTAAACTCATCTAGAGACTCTGCACCGTGCTCTGATGCTGTTGTTTTATGCTTTATGAACGTGGACAACAGAGAAACATATTCTTCAGGACCAAAGTTGGAATTTAAATAAAAAAGGAAAGTGAAACTTATGCTCGTCACCCTCTCCCTCCGGTCCACATTAATACAAATGATCCCAATACGTATGATTGTATGAACTAAAGATCTTAAAATCAATACAGATGTATTTATTATAAACGTTAGTCCTTAACATCTATCACTGTGTATATCACCATTCAAACATCTTTTAAAAGTTGAACAAACCCCACACAGCTCAGTGAAGACTGTGAGATGTTGACTTTATTTGATAATTTCAGTGAAAACTAACATTCATATTTCTCTTTTTGATTATAATACTGATGATCCAGTGGTTCCTAAGCTAAAGGAGGTTATAAAGGAAGTTTGAAACCTCCTTTCCTTTCATTCTCATCATTCTAGAGAATTCGAACGGCACTTATCATGGCTGCCACTGAGGGACTTCCGGGTAATTTCACTCCTTTAGGAAGACTCCTAAGCTAAATGGACTATTCGACTTCAGCCCAGGGCTCTTTCTCATTTCTCTAACTCCCCTCCTCGACTCCTATCCTCGAGACTTAGTCCCGCCCACAGGAGATGCGAGCCGAGGAGCCGAGGAGAGAGGAGGGGAAGCAGCAGGCGGTTAGAGAAATGAGAACTCCTCTCCTCTGAGCGGTCATTTTAAAGAGACGTCCATTAATGATGGACAGTCTGGACAGATGTGTTCATGACCACTTATATATTTACTTTGATTCATTCACAGTGCGGTATAATGAGACAATAACAGGCTACAGATGTGGACACACACACACACACACACACACACACACACACACACACACACACACACACACACACACACACACATGTATATATGTATATACATATATACAGTGGCGTTTCTATATGTACAAAAGTGGTGGGGCACAAAAAACTCAGATGTCTATATAAGCTTCTGCAGAGAGGTTCATGGCTGGTGAGGCACTGGCACTGACTCTTCAGGTTTACAAATATATTAAATAGAAATATAATATTATTTTCAAAAGCTTTTTTTGTCTGATGCTTCAATTACTTTTAAACAGACAGTTCAACAGAAGGATACCCAAAAAAATGTAATTTTATCATTTAAATATTGAATTGTTCTCTCTTAGTAAGATCCCATTTTCAATAAAATTGCAGTCTTACCTTGACTTGAAGATTAAGTCCATTTGCCTATCCTTCTGGACAAAAATCTCTATTACTTTTTTGTAAAAGTCCTCCTTATCTTCTTGTAGTTTCAAAAGTCTATCATAAATCTAATCTAATCAATAGATTTTTGATTCGAAAATGATAAAAGTAGGGTAGACATGTGGATATTATCCGGCTGAACAAAACGTACATTTATCTAACAGCTACGTTTCCCCAGTGGCGACTGGTCATTAGGGGCAGGTGGGGCACAGCCCCATCTAGTGTCAGCAGAAATTATTAAAAATAATGATGACAAATAATGACAAAAAATATATAAAATATATTTTAAGATCATGTTTAATCATCTGATTCGTCTGTACATTGCTGTTTTAGTATGTGTTTTTCTAATTAGTGTCTACAGTGTGTGCCTATTGAGCTGTTTAGAGCCATGTGGGACAAAACCTGATCCTGCCCCTCCCTCTGACTGTCTAAGTGAACGGTGACTGCAAAAACTACACTGCGCATGCTCAGAGTATTTTCCTATTTAATGTGTGTGGCAAAAAATAATGACCATATGGGCAAAGTGCTGCCATCCCCACCATACGTCATCTCACATAATTCAGAGCTGATTGGCTGTAAGTGCGTGTGCCGCGAAAAGTGTGGTGTGTGAAGAGGAGGAGAGAGAGCTGCAGTGACGCTTCCTAAAACCAGGAAGTAAGCTGCGCATGGCTTCCCTCCACAGAAAAGCAACGAGATTTCTCCATAGGATTTTAGAAAATAGCTCAAAATAAGATCTGTGGGAAATGTAGCTGTTAGATAAATGTACGTTTTGTTCAGCCGGATAATATCCACATGTCTACCTTTATCATTTTCGAATCAAAAATCTATTGATTAGATTAGATTTATGATAGACTTTTTAAACTACAAGAAGATAAGGAGGAATTTTACAAAAAAGTAATAGAGATTTTTGTCCAGAAGGATAGGCAAATAGACTTCATCTTCAAGTCAAGGTAAGACTGCAATTTTATTGAAAATGGGATCTTACTAAGAGAGAACAATTCAATATTTAAATGATAAAATAAAAATTGTTTGGGTATCCTTCTGTTGAACTGTCTGTTTAAAAGTAATTGAAGCATCAGACAAAAAAAGCTTTTGAAAATAATATTATATTTTGATTTAATATATTTGTAGACCTGAAGAGTCAGTGCCAGTGCCTCACCAGCCATGAACCTCTCTGCAGAAGCTTATATATAGACATCTGAGTTGTTTGTGCCCCACCACTTTTGTACATATAGAAACGCCACTGCGTTTCCCACAGATCTTATTTTGAGCTATTTTCTAAAATCCTATGGAGAAATCTCGTTGCTTTTTTGTGGAGGGAAGCCATGCACAGCTTACTTCCTGGTTTTAGGACGCCTCACTGCAGCTCTCTCTCCTCCTCTTCACACACCACACTTTTCGCGGCACACGTACTTACAGCCAATCAGCTCTGAATTATGTGAGATGACGTATGGTGGGGATGGCAGCATTTTGCCCCTATGGTCATTATTTTTTGCCACACACATTAAATAGGAAAATACTCTGAGCATGCGCAGTGTAGTTTTTGCAGTCACCGTTCACTTAGACCAGGGGTGTCAAACTCAAGGCCCGGGGGCCACATCCGGCCCGCGACTTCATTTCATGTGGCCCCGCAAGAGCTTGCAAAGATTATAATACGTTTATTATACGGTTACATGCCACTTTACAGAAGCAGGTTGCCCACAAACTACATGTCCCACAATGCATCTTGTTTTGTGACATGCGCACTGAAGAGACTTGCAATTATTTACCCTGGACTTCTGCTTTCAGACAGAGTTAGTTACTAAGTTATTATCCTATCCGATAATAATCCAATTCAGAGGCAATAATGTAATACATTATTTTATATTTATATTATATATTTATATGGTTACAACCGGCCCTTTGAGTTCAACCTTTATGCGAATGTGGCCCTCGATGAAATTGAGTTTGACACCCCTGACTTAGACAGTCAGAGGGAGGGGCAGGATCAGGTTTTGTCCCACATGGCTCTAAACAGCTCAAGGCACACACTGTAGACACTAATTAGAAGAACACATACTAAAACAGCAATGTACAGACGAATCAGATGATTAAACATGATCTTAAAATATATTTTATATATTTTTTAATTTATTTTTTGCATTTTGTTGTAATCATTATTTTAATACTTTCTGCTGACACTAGGTGGTCGCTACAATGAGGAAAATAAATTACGGGCCAAAAGTTGTATTTACAACAGTAGGCCTATTAAAAGTAAGCAGAGGACACCAAACCAACTGAGACCTGTCTGTCCGCTGCATCTACGCACACACTGTACCACACACACGCACCTACAGCGAACAGCCTAACAGCCGTTGTGTATTTTATTATGTGAAGCACGAAATGGTTTTAGAAAAATATGGACTCTTTGTTTGTAGATATAAACTACATCAAATAAAGAGAGTAGGCCTGTTATACTGAGTGATATATATTATACACACTGCTCTGCTTTCTGCACGGACCTCACAGCTGTTCTCTCTGGAAACATCGCGTCGCGATGAAAGCAGTTAATAAAATAATATCCAGGGGATGCATGCAGAGCTGTCATTGGCTGAGATAAGTCCGGCCGTGCGTCACGCCTCTTTGAAACATCTCTGTTGCCGGAAATGCATCCACGAAGGAGCCGTGGAGGACCGTGGAGGACCCATCAGTGTATCCTCGGTTAGAGCTCCAACAGAAAGCCTCCTCGATGCTCGGTCCTCGAAGTGCATTTAGAGAAATGAGATGTCCTTCAACATGGCGCGCTGAAATTCATTTCCGGGTCACTACCGGAGGACCGAGGAGTGGAGGAGGGGGATTTGATGAAATGAGAAAGGGCCCAGCTTCACAAAAAGCTTCGGGGATTACTCGACACACTCTCCGAAGCCTCGGCGCAATACGTAACATCACTAGTAGTAGCTAGCACGTTAGTTAGCATTACAGCCGTGTCATTTTTATTAGCCTTAATATGAAGTAACATTAAGTAACCCAAAATGTTAAACAGTAAGAGCAGTAGTCATATTTCGTGAACCCTTTGAAGAGTACTGTCACCGGTGTGATCATTCTATAATACACAATTTAAGTCCGGGGGAGAAATGCTAACGCTGATCTTTTCTACTTCCTGCTATCTGCACAAATGGTTGACATTAAACATTAGAAAGACCAGGCAGTTCAGAGAGAATCAAAGGAAGGCAGGCAGGCAGCTTTGCATGACATTCTTCTGGACGTGTTTCATTGTGGTGATAGTGAGTGTAGTCAATCGTTTTTGTTGACAAGACAGTAGTGACGGCCATCTTGGTGACGTGTGTTGTTCTCATAGGTTGTTCTGCGAGACCAGAGATGTAGTTCATTGAGCGTTTCACACAAACAAATGTGTTACTTCACAGTTTTACGACACATTTTTTTTTTTTTACTTGCAAAATTATCTTTTAAATTGACAAACATCATATGTGGAATTCGTGGCACAATTCAAACGGGATCGAAAGATAATGTTTCTCTCTCCATTGACTTAAAGGAGACCTATCATGCTATATTTAAATGATATAGTGTATAACCATACATATATAAGGTATATTTATACATTTTATTTTTCAAAATACCAAACAGATCATTTTTTAGACATGCCTCGTTTCGCTCATTTTCGCTCTATTCCAAGCCCGTCTTTGACAATTCTGAGCACGCCCCCCTGCAGAAGAGCAGGCATGAGCCGACGAGAGTCACGTTACCATGCTTGCTGTGATTACGAGTGTGGAATAAACATGTCATCTCAGAGCAATGCATGTGTCCAAGCATATTATCAATTTGATCCAGAAACTGACCCTGAAGCAGCGGAGGTTTTGGTGGAGGTGCAAAAATCTCGGTTGCAGCAGGACGTTTCTGAATGGTTAGCTGACAAGCTGTTGTCCCTATTTATTTTACTCTGTTATGATGCTTACTCCTTATTCCGTTCATATTTTGGCTAATTAGCAATAATGCAATGTGTACAGTTTGTAAACGCAAAAACAGCGATATATATTTATAAAGGGAGACATTCATATTGTCAGCATATATACAATGGCCTCATTGCGTTTATTAATAGTTTACAGTCCTTTTCTTCCAACATCGTGCCACAACCGTTGGAAAGTTGAATAACTTAGGATGATAAAAAGTATAACTCCAACAACACCTCAGTTGTCAGCAATGTGTGTAGTTTCATGTGTTTTTTAAAAGCTCAGTTATTGACTTTGTGCAAATTGCGCCACGATGCCTTCTGAACGGAGAATGTGTGCTGCATGGAGATCCCACAGGTAACATTTTTGACAGCTTTACTAAGTTGTCTGTTTAAATACATTTTTCACATGTCATTCAATATATGTTTATCACAATGTGTCAAGACGGACGCAGTAACTTGAGGACTCTGTCACCTGTATGGTGGACCATCCTGGATTGGAGCCTGTGTGCCTAAATGTGTTCTCCCTGCAAAATGCGTTGAATATTTACAGAGCTGAACATGGTGGACTACAGTTGAGACAAATAGAGCAGTGAGTGTTTTTTTTTTTTTGACTGAAATTGTAAAACGAATGTTAATATTGTTCATGGAAATAAATACTGGTGTATATGGCTTTATGCAATCTTTCATTCTGTCATTGTACATGTACTATTATATTATATACTACACAGCAATGGCATAACACACCCATGTGTACGACAAAAAGGTCCCCACACACACAACCTTATGCTTTTGAAATCAGAATATTCTTTACCCATCCAAACATGAATAATCACAACACATTTTGATATCAACTTGGAACTTTATTGTCAAAATCAACGGTTAAAAAAAAAAACCATAAAAAAAAACTAAATGTAGCCTACTTGTATTTTGTATAAATGACACTAAATATTTTTACAGAAGCTTTGTGAGCTGGTGCTGGGGCTTCCTTGGACGCAGGATCAGAGTGGTGATTCCGGCCTGCGTTGTCCTCAGGATACGCAAGGAGTTTCCTGATCCGTGAAATGTCGATGTTGGGTTCCGACAGCAGCCAAATTGAACCGTGTAGCATACCCGGCGATGACCTCCTCCCTGTCAGGTCGCTCATAATGGTGCAGGGTCCACAAAGACTTGGTCAAAGATGAGGTCCATCAAGTTGGCCACGTAGGGCTGTGCAATGGTAAAAAAAGCACAACAAAAAATGTGGTTTAGATTAGTATATGCATGTAAAAAACTGAAACTTCTTTCTAATTTTATATTTGTAAATAGTTGTATAATAAATATTTTAAACACTTACGGAATGTGGGGTCAGTCTTTACTGGTTTTGCTCTGCATTCTCCCTTCCTGGCCTTTGGGAACTGCAGTTTATACAGAGGGTTTCCAGTGGATGAAGTGGCTTGTGCACGCTCAGCATTTTCATTGTAGTGCAGGGCTGCCAGGTACAGTCTTTCATTTCCGCCATGATAAAAAAAAAATGTAAATAATAGCAAAGGATGTACAAATTGTCACTAATTAGCAGTGTTGTGCTAGTTACTGAAAACCAGTAACTAGTTACCATTACTAGTTACTTCATTTCAAAAGTAACTCAGTTACTTTACTGATTACTTACACCAAAAAGTAATGCGTTACTGTGAAAAGTAACGTTTTAGTTACTTAAAAAAGGGCTCCCATTATATTAATGCCCTTATAGCCTTCATTTCAGTACTGTTATTGCATTGGAGAATAATACAATCTGTTGATCAACTTGACATGCACTATATGCAATCTGGATAGCATCGATATTAGCTGGCTTTACATTTTTGTATATTCTTTCTCAAGTGTTCCGTCCCATATGCCGTGTGCCGCCCGGACATGCTATCATGCTAACTAGCTCCCTGAAAGCGGGTGACTCCACTGTAGCAATAGCCTGCATGTGTTCTACAACATACCGTGCAACGGCTTTATCGACTTTCCCCTGGCTAGCAGTCCCTTAAAGTCCAGCCGCTGTTGCTGAGGTGCAGGTGGAGGTGGAGTGGCGTCGGCTGAGTCTCTGTGGTCTTAGCTACTAGCTTCGTCCCAGCATGTTGTTTCTGCAGATGTTTTAAGAGATTTGAATGACTGGTTTGGGCAGTAGATAGGCTCTTTGACCCGCCAGGACACAACTTACATTTAACTAAAACGTTATTTTCTTTGTGCTCGACAAAAGTGAAATAGTGAGAATATCTCCAGGTGGAGAAACTAGACTTGAGCTCCGCCGCCGCCATGATAGTCTTGTTAGTAAACAACACAAACACGCCCACAGCCCGTCTCCGCATGTGACACAGGACGTATTTAAGTACATTTACTCAAGTACTGTACTTAAGTACAGTTCTCATCTCTGTTCACCTGGCTGTTGACTATATAAAAAAAGTAACGGAGTAACGCACCATGTAGTAACGGTAACTGAGTTACTGAATTTAAAAAGTAATGCGTTAGAGTACTAGTTACTGCCAAAAATAACGGCGTTACAGTAACGCGTTACTTTGTAACGCGTTAGTCCCAACACTGCTAATTAGTAAGTATGTGAGGTGCTGGCCTGTAAAGAAGAACACATAGTTAGAACAAAATCATCTCAACTTAGTATTCAGGATGAGAAAATACTATTTGGATAAATATAGTCTGAAATCCCAAAAGATGGGGCTAAAACTCTTTATTTAGCAAAACTCTATTTAGCAAAGCTCTCTATTTAGCAAAGCTCTTTGCTTAGCCTTTTCCAATCTGAGTTAGTTTTGAACCGTAACGTGCATGCTGTGTTTCTGACTCAATGCAGGTGATGTGTTGGAGAGGGGCTGAGCTCAGTAGACTGACTGTAATGAGTGCTAGCCACTAATTAGCCTGTTGCTAGAGGTAAGGCCTTGTCAACAACAACAGACCAACGGGGCTTTAGCTCAGTTTTACTCGTGGTGTGTGTGTCCCCTCGCATACATACAGTGTTGTATCCTAACACACCCCCATTTATATTCATGTGCGCAAACAAGTAAACACACAAAAGCTTTTACATATAACGCTGCAAAACACGGCATGTCTCATTAGCGTAGCGTAGCTTACAGATCGATGATATCTGATCGTTCTAACAGACTACAATCACAAAAGCGTTTACATATAACGCTGGAAAAAACGGCACTTGCCTACAGAATTACGTTTGTTATTATAACTTACTCAATATGATTGTAGAGGATACAACATACTAATAAATAGGAGAATAAATACTTGTGTTATCGCCTAGGGCGTGGCTTTACAGCCTTCACACAGATCGCCATTACGGCAGTATGTCTGAACATGTTAGCAAATGCCTGATAATTCAAATGACAAAGCAAAGACTGCGGAGCGTACAAAATAAAATGCTACAAAAATATATAAACACCTAACCGATTACTATTTGGGTTTGAGGCGACATTGATACGGCGAAGCTACATGCTACAAGCTAGAGATAGCTTTATCAGGAAAAACACCGCTAAATAAAAACGTACAGCTTCAAAATTGGATGTGTCCTCACTGGCCTGGTCCCGGATGGTTGGTATTGATCCCGGGTTTAGCATTACTTTGGAGGCATATCCGTGTTGACTTGAGACAAGTTCATAAACATGTCCGTCGTAAAATGTTTGGAACACACAAACAGAAATCTGCCGTGGTCTTCTGGCACATGTCCCTTGTACATGAAGTCTAGCCACAGATTCATTTCTTTTTCCACTGATGGCATTGCATGCAGTCCCCTGTCCCGAGTCTTGCAGCCAACAACAGCACAACGTTTAACTATCTTAGACATCCTGGCAAGAGCAGGCAAAAACACAGATGTGGGTTGATTTAGCCTGCCGATAGCCTATATGCGAATGAGAGGTTTGGCAATGCACGTGGCCGTGGCTCATTCCCCTGATAGGTGGAGAGTTGACCAATAAGCCGAGGAATTTTCTGTGACGTAGAAAAGTATTGAAATCTGGATCCGTTTTTTTCAGATCCGTTGCAGCCCCTTTTTTAGAGATTTGGCGAAGGAGGAAAATAGAGAGGGTTGTGTTTTCTGACACTTGGTGAGTTCCCTGGAACACCGGGGACACATATTCATGTATAAAAGACGTACAAAGGTGCATTTTGCATGATAAGGTCCCATGGAGATCCACTGAAAAGGGAGGGACTTCGCCACTCTATAAACGTTTGCCTCTCATGTTATGCTATTTATTAATGTTGATTGTGTTGGTTTGAGCTGCCAGTATTAGAAATATCATGCATATCATGTCTGCCTCTTAAATACAATGGAACTAGATGGCACCAGACCTGTAGTGTTTGAATTGGAAAAGTAGATAATACAAGTTGTTAATAATTTAACAACCAGCTAATATATATTCAACACTCTGCAACTCACACCACAAAAATCGAGATAAATAAATATCACTGCAGGTATTTTTGGGGTGAACTGTCTTTTTAATCAAAGGTAATGCTAAAAACTACTACAATTTAACTGAAAGTCTCACAGAATTGTGCAATGTTTCTGAATAACAGAAACATTATTGAATTGAATGATCCGCTTCATTTAGATATTTTCAAGAGGCTTTATGTAGTAAACTGATCCAATAGTTCACTACTAATAAAGGCTTCAAATAAAAGTTTCAAAATAAAATCTTGCAGAAACATTTCTCATGACCCTTCACATTTCTCCTGCCTCTCCCCTAAAAGGATCCCACCCTGTTGGGAACCACTGGCACAAACAAACAGGACCGGGGGCTTTGGACTATTTTTAAATCCAACCAAGTTGATTCACAGCATCAAAATAAGACTTTATTAATCCCAAATGAATGATTAAACCTTAATAAAGAGGTGTGCAATTGGTCCTTGCTGCTCCTTGTACTGAGAGACTCACTTCCTTCTGCAGGACAAGATGTCGGCAGCCTGTCTGCTCAGCAGGACAATGCACCTCCGAAACGGAAAGGAAGGAACTCTTAATCATCCTCGTCAGGACCGGAGGACGCCACACACGGGGCTTCCTGTGGGGGTGCAGGGCGCAGGGTTACCGGCACTGGGTGTGTCCGATGGGAGCACACTGTCCGACTGTCTCCACTTGTCCTGACAGGAATTACTACTGTTGACTGTAAGGTAGGAGCACAACATTACACCAGAAACATTATCAACAACCTCGTACTGTTTCCAGAATATGACTAACAAACAAACAAACAAACAAACAAGGGAAGGATGTTGAAGGGGGGGGGGTGGGGTGTTCTTGACTGTCAGATTTGAGAATCTGCATCTACGCAGTGTTTTTCCATACAAGCATCCGTAAGAGGGCTGCCCTTATCCTCTTCTGAGGGGCCACTCCGCCCAGGGGCAACACTGCCGCTGTTTATTAAACTTCTTTGTTGCCCCCTTTAGTCAATTAGTGGAGTGGTGTATGTATGGTATTAGTCAACTGTATAAAAAATACAAGCCAGTGAAAAACAGAATTTCGCCCTAGTGGGATTAATAAAGGTTCATCTTCTTCTAAGCGGTCTTTAGTCAGTTAGTCATTTTTTTCGTGCTGATTTTCCAAGAAGCAAGAAGGACATCACCGGTAATACAAAATCTTAAGTGGTGCTTTTCCATTATTGGAGACACAGATCTTATGATTAAGTCAACTGATTGATTAGTTGGTGAAAATGCTTAGGAGTTTTAGTCAACTAAAAAATGTTTTGGCGAAGAAAGCCATAATTGTTTGTATTAATCAAAAGGATATAAGTACAAGGAAAGGTTACTTATGCAGATTCAAGTTCAGTTCACAATTCACATTTTTTAAACATACTTAAAGAGTGATACTTTGGAAGATGTCAACTCAACTTGTCTTACTCAGACTCATGAATCGTATTTACTTACAAGAGTATTATTGAACAAACTATACTCTTATTGTGTCTTTGCAATAAACAAGTTACAAGAAAGGATATTACACACTATTGAGCAACACAATGTCAGTGCCATGACCTTGATAACTTCTCTTTATTGTTCTGTGATCAGAAGTATTACTAATATAACCTGTGGGACCGTAAATCTGTCACCAGAGCAGGATATTAGTCGAGGCGTTTTGGCTCTAACTGCAACCTTATATTAAGTCCAAAGTGAAGTCAGTTGTTATTAATATAGGCCACAACTCCAATTTCACACATTTACTACAGGGGGCTTTACAGTCTGCATCTCTCTTTAGGGTCTCGATAGCATTTTTTTTTTTGACATAATGTATGGCATTTGTAATAATTATAAGTTGAAGTAATTCATTATAACAATACAAGCGAATAAGTAAAACCCCCCGTAATAATGAATTCAATTCATTGGAAGGAGAGATAAGGAAATATAAATGAATAGAGGCCGATGGCAGAATGGATGGCAGCACATCTGAGATCTGAGAATATGAAATGGTTTCCAAACCAGGAAAACATTTTTGTTGGAAAAATAAACTTTAACAGAAAGAAAAAGGAGCACACCTCAGAAAACAGAGATGAGGAACCCCCTCCTCAGGATCTAATCATTCTGTCCAAGTATATAATTACGGAAAGCAAACATATTACATAATAATCAGAAATGTTCTGATCGTATCAGATACCACACCCACTGCAGTCTGACTTTGACCCTTCTTTAATACTTCCACAGCCTATTCCCACAGCAAACAGATCTGCCAAACACCTCATTAATCAGAACAAAATGACACAAAAAAACCACCCAGGATCCATCTGATCTGTGCAGCTTAAAATCCTATCATTCACTACAACCCTTCTATATATAAACGGTGCACAATGTTTTTCCCAGACCCCTACCCAAGAAGGTGAATGGAGGGTAGCAACATCCGCGCCTCTCACCTCAATGCAAAACAATGAGCCGGATACTACCTAACATCATTGCACCTTTCACAAGCAGAGGACAACAAAACAACACGTAAAGCTAAATAAAGACTCTTCTATAACGGGCTTCAGCACCACTGTAGTTCAAAGGGGGGAAAACAACAACAGGTTAATATAATGTTGTGTGTAGAATCTACTTTAATTTGAATTAAAAGAACAAACAACAAAACCTTTATCAAGGCAAAAACAGCTTTGAACCCTAAACTAATGGATCTTGAAAATGCATTCTACAAGAACAGAAAGCTTGTATAGTCTGCCTATCAAAAAGTTGTACATATTGCACAATTTTTCCTTAATTCATAGCATGTATTCCCCTTCTGTCAGTGCCTGTTTGTTTACTGATGACAAACAGAGACCAGATTTATAGATACCAGATAAGACAGAGTTTCTGGGCCACTCCTGCTATAATATATATTGTTTGTAAAATCAGAAGCTGCCCGTTAATCTGACTTCTGATAGTTTCCAGGCAACTACAACTCAAACTATGTGCACCCTGCACAATTTGTTTCATCCATGCACAATCAAAGGCAAGCGTCCAGTTAAACCAGCTCACTCTTGCCCCCATTGTGTACCTCTCTGGGGTGGACGAGCAGTATGTGGAGTATTAATGCACCAGGGGGTTCTGGGAAAAACGCTGCTCACAGTGACATAATTAATGTGAACATGGTGGGGTTACTCCGGAGCTCAGATGCATGTTTTTTTGGGTTTATCTCGTGTTTTGGTGACTGGAAATTAATTTTGATGAGTCTAAGAATATAACATTTTAACTTCCTGTTTGCGGTGGCATTTTGTGGCTTAGGTTACCAAACGTCACAGGCTTCACGAAGGACTTTAAGATCCCAGATATTTCTTTTGCTTTCTCTTTTCGGTGTCAACCAGGGACAGGGGGTCGTAAATTAACCTTGGCTAGAAAACCTATGTGCATCACATCTGTATCATGTTATTGTAACCTGCAATGTTTTTGACAAATAAATGAATAGAGCTATGTTTTTGTTCTTTTTTTCTTATCTCTCTTGTGAAATACGTAACACAACATTGTAAATCTGTCGGTCACCTGGGTAACAGCTTTGGTCCAGACTGACACATCTAAACAACTATTGGATGGATAGCTGTGAAATCCTAGATTCCCAGAGGATGAGGACTTCGGTGACCTCCTGACCTTTTCCTCTGGCGCCACCATGAGGTAAACATTCACAGTTTTATGTTGGTGAACGTCACTACAACTATTGCATAGGCTGAACAGATTGCCATGAAAGTAGACACACACATTCATGTTGCTCTCAAAATGAATTGTAATGTCTCTGGTGAACCCATTATGAGCATTATAGCATGCTAATGTTAGCATTTAGCTCAAATCACAGCTGTGCCGCAGTTTAGCCTGAGCTGCTGGCATGTCTATAACTAAAAGCAAACCTCCTGAGTTTATCTGTTTTTTTTTATTTTTTGGTCTGGGAATCAAATGATTCCAATTCTCTGATTTTTATTGAATAATATATCAAAGGCATTTTTTAAAGTTGAGTTCATTGACAGGCCGGCCCCCAGGACGTAGAAGATGTTCTTTCACCCTTGAAAACAAAATAAAACAACTCATAAACAGAAACATTTTTCACATTCTCGCCAACATCTATTTCTGTCCTATCCTGAATCAATCAATTAAAACACTTGTACATGATTTGTGTTTGCTGTAACCCACATGTGTTTTGCATTTAAGATGACAAACGTAGGATCGTGTCTCGGTGTCAGCCATGCAGTCAGATTCTCTAAAAATAGTAACAGATGGTCCTGTTTTACCTCTTTCCTGCAGAGAAACGCTGTGGCCACTTGAAAAACATCAATGGAGTTATGCAACAAACTGAATTCCTGGGCTGACTGTCACTGATCCACTCCGTGTTCACTCTGCTGAGCTCAGGGAAAGAACAGACTTTAGTTCATCTGTACTTCAAGAAGAAATTTTAGTGAGAAAAACACACATGGATATCCATTATCAGACAACTCATGTGTTTCTTTGATATGTTTATTAGAAGCAGCATATAGTTTGAGTTTGGCGTCTAGGCTCGGGCCATTGGGTGATGATTAGATAATGTATTATTTTTTAAGTCACACATATTGAAGTTTACCGATCTGGTTAAATTTAAAACGGCACAAATCATGTAGCAAGACATAATCTACTTCCTAGGAAATTAAAAACATTGTTCATAGACAGAGAGGGTGGATATAATTTGAGAGGAAATCTACATTTTAAACAACTCAAGGTCAGAAGAACTCTGAGAAGTATGAGTATAACAATCTGTGAGGTGATTTTATGGAATGGTTTAGAGCAGGAGCTAAAACAAAGCACAAGCATCATTCAGTTTAAAAGGATGTACAGACACACTTTTTTGGAAAACTATGAGGATGAAGAGAGGTGATTGAAGATGAGAAATTATTGTATATGTATGTATAAATGTAAATGTAAGTAGGAATAACTTGCATAATGATTTAAAGGACAATCATTGATCAAGTAAGGGGTGGGAATTAATAAGCATTTGCTTCCTCCTACTCCCTTTCGGACACATGTGATTTTTTTATTATTATTAAGATGAATACTGTATTTTAACAATACGGTATTCTGTTTTTCATATTTGTTATTTTTTATTTGTTATTTTTTTAATCTGTTCGAAATAAAGATTGAAATTAAATTAAATAACTATCGCCCCCGAGCCTACAGGTGGATGGTGGGCTGGTGGGCGAGCAACAGAAAAGTGGAAGTAGCAGCAGCATTAGCGATGCAGACGCAGGCTAATCTGAGGCTTAAATAGAGCGGCAGGTTTAGGAGGATGTGTTTGGTTGGTTGTAAGAGGGGAAAGAGGCGTTACATGCAAATGGCCGCCCAGGACTAATCAAAGGATATATGAGTTATACACTTATGGAAATATGGACATTGTGGTGAGACCTAATTCATTTTAAACCGCAGCTTTTAAGACCAACCAGATAGGAGGTCCTTATTTTTTGTAATGGATATTTAAACAGAAGTGCATATTTGATCACATTTAACTTGCATCAGTTGCTGAGTCTGAAACAGAAAACCCAGAATGACCCTGGAACATATCCTGGATACTCTCACAGTCACCTTATCAATCTCTTGCAATGCACTCTGTAAGCTATACATACAGTGGGGCAAAAAAGTATTTAGTCAGCCACCAATTGTGCGAATTCTCCCACTTAAAAAGATAAGAGAGGCCTGTACTTATCATCCTAGGTATACCTCAACTATGAGAGACAAAATGAGAAAAAAAAAATCCAGAAAATCACATCTGATTTTTAAAGAATTTATTTGCAAATTATGGTGGAAAATAAGTATTTGGTCAATAACAAAAGTTCATCTCAATACTTTCTTATATACACTATACACTATATGCAATGACAGAGTTCAAACGTTTTCTGTAAGTCTTCACAAGGTTTTCACACACTGTTGCTGGTATTTTGGCCCATTCCTCCTTGCAGATCTCCTCTAGAGCAGTGATGTTTTGGGGCTGTCGCTGGGCAACACGGACTTTCAACTCCCTCCAAAGATTTTCTATAGGGTTGAGATCTGGAGACTGGCTAGGCCACTCTAGGACCTTGAAATGCTTCTTACGAAGCCACTCCTTTGTTGCCCGGGCGGTGTGTTTGGGATCATTGTCATGCTGAAAGACCCAGCCACGTTTCATCTTCAATGCCCTTGCTGAGGGAAGGAGGTTGTCACTCAAAATCTCACGATACATGGCCCCATTCATTCTTTCCTTTACACGGATCAGTCGTCCTGGTCCCTTTGCAGACAAACAGCCCCAAAGCATGATGTTTCCACCCCCAAGTTTCACAGTAGGTATGGTGTTCTTTGGATGCAACTCAGCATTCTTTCTCCTCCAAACACATCTAGTTGAGTTTTTACCAAAAAGTTCTATTTTGGTTTCATCTGACCATATGACATTCTCCCAATCCTCTTCTGGATCATCAGACAGGCCTGGACATGTACTGGCTTAAGCAGGGGGACACGTCTGGCACTGCAGGATTTGAGTCCCTGGCGGCGTAGTGTGTTACTGATGGTAGCCTTTGTTACTTTGGTCCCAGCTCTCTGCAGGTCATTGACTAGGTCCCCCCGTGTGGTTCTGGGATTTTTGCTCACCGTTCTTGTGATCATTTTGACCCCACGGGGTGAGATCTTGTGTGGAGCCCCAGATCGAGGGAGATTATCAGTGGTCTTGTATGTCTTCCATTTTCTAATAATTGCTCCCACAGTTGATTTCTTCACACCAAACTGCTTACCTTTGCAGATTCAGTCTTCCCAGTCTGGTGCAGGTCTACAATTTTGTTTCTGGTGTCCTTTGACAGCTCTTTGGTCTTGGCCATAGTGGAGTTTGGAGTGTGACTGTTTGAGGTTGTGGACAGGTGTCTTTTATACTGATAACGAGTTCAAACAAGTGCCATTAATACAGTTAACAAGTGGAGGACAGAGGAGGCTCTTAAAGAAGAAGTTACAGGTCTGTGAGAGCCAGAAATCTTGTTTGTTTGTAGGTGACAAAATACTTATTTTACCGAGGAATTTACCAATTAATTCATTAAAAATCCTACAATGTGATTTCCTGGATTCTTTCCCCCCATTCTGTCTCTCATAGTTGAAGTGTACCTAGGATGAAAATTACAGGCCTCTCTCATCTTTTTAAGTGGGAGAACTTGCACAATTGGTGGCTGACTAAATACTTTGTTGCCCCACTGTACATCAAGCTGTACATCTGTGCATCCTTACATACTCTGAGGACAAAGAAACTGCTGGCCAAACACGTACTTGACATACTTTTTTGACACATAATCATTTATTTGATTTTGTTTCATGGGATTTATCCCTCTCACTTAGCATATATGTGTTGCTTTGTCTGTCCTTCCATCCATCCATTCTACTCAATTGACTGAATACTGTATTTTGTCCTTCGGTTCCAAGCAGTGGTGGAAGAAGTACTCAGATGTGTTACTAAACTAAAAGTAGTAATACTACAATTTAAAAGTACTTTGTTACAAGTAAAAGTCCTGCATTCAAAATTGTACAAAAGTAAATGTACAAAAGTATTGGCAGCAAAATGTATACTCAAAGTACCGAAAGTAAAAGTACTCCTTATGCGTAATGTCCCATTTCAGAATTGTACATTTATTGAGTTACTGGGTTAATTTTATGAATATTTATGTGTTTTATCCCAACTGGTAATTGTAGAGCTAATTTGAATAACTTTATAAACTGCTGCTGGATATCTGAACCTATACATGTATGCCAAAGTGTATTTAATAATTGATTTCTATTATGAATGATCTATTATTCTAAACCGAAAAAAGTAGCAAGTAACAAAAGCTGTCAAATACATGTAGTGGAGTAAAAAGTACAATATTGGCTACTAAAATGTACTAGAGTAGAAGTATAAAGTAGCATAATCTGAGAATACTCAGGTAAAGTAAAAGTACCTCAAAAGTGTACTTAAGTACAGTACTTGAGTAAATGTACTTTGTTTCTATCCATCACAGGTTCCAAGCTGTAATGAATTGTTTTCTCCACATTCATCAGAGAACCTGAGATAGTGCATAACTAACTCAATTGCGCCATCTAGTGAACACATGCAGTTTTTTTCATGGAGGGAATTGACTGCTTCATCCAAACTAAGGCACCACAAACCTGATTTGCCACATTATTTAGTGGGAATGCTGATACAGCATTCCAACTATCTGTTATGCTACGCACGAAATTCTTTATTATTCCGCCGGGTTATTTTGCATTACATACAATACATTCCACATCGCAGAAACTCCGTTCAAACATCAAAACGTTCAGCTCGGTCGGGAATCGATGGCTATTACTTTTCTCATTCATAACTTTCATAATTCCAGAGATACATCCCATAATTCATCACATTTTTAACATGGAAGTCAATGGAGAAACTCTTCAGACTTAAACAATCTTCATGCAACTTCAACTGCTCAGAAACCTCATTCCAACTTTAAATGTTACACATCTTTCTGACATTATTTGTGTAACACTTTTAAATCTGATTCGTACTTTTAGAGATGTTAAACATTGTTCAGACCTTGGTAAAGAGGCTTTCTTCAGATTTTAGAGTGCGTGATGTCACAGTGGAGGACAGATTTAATTTTGCCTTCATATTTTCTTTTAAACCTGCCATAATTCCCAAACCCTATCCTGAGACATAATTTTAGGAAGTAGGAAAACATCTCGTAGCTTGAAAAATAAAAATAAATTAAGCAAAAATAATTAAACAAAATGCCTATTGAGGGCATGAAGTGACAACAACTTTCAACATTAAACCCCATTGTAAGTTCAGCCTCATCTTTCCCCACCACAGCAGCCACACACCTTTAGTTAATCTGCCAAAAAGCCACATTATTAACCCGAAAGTACACAAAAAGTACACTTCAGATGCTCAAGTTCCTTGACATGCTTCACGCTTTGAAATTTCGCCGATATCTGTTACGGTTCTTCAACAAAACGTTCACATGTAAGAGGTTTATCTCTCATTCAGAACAATGAAAATGCTCTCCTCTCACTGATCACCATGGAAACCTTTGATCTCTGGACACGTTGTTGGCTCAAATATAAACACCTGTGTCACGGAACACGATGATGTCATAACTCCAACTGACATGCTCAGAGCAGCAGACTTCAGATGATGGTTAATGGTCCTGTCCTCAACAGCTCTACGTCAATTATGGGGTGTCATCATATGCCGTTTCCATGGAAACGCATCACTCGCCATGACACACGATGGCGCTGTAGCTCCAATGGACACGGTCCGGTCATCCCACAATATTCACCTGTATATCACCTCTCCATGTCTCAACAGCTCTACGTCAAATCTGACATCTCACCATATGCCGTTTCCACGGAAACGCATCCCTCGCCATAAAACACGATGTTGTCGTAACACCTATGAAAAGGGTCAAAACAGCACCACACTTCAGATAATGGTTAACGGTCCAGCCCTCAACAGCTCTACGTCAATTACGGGGTTTCATCATATGCCGTTTCCATGGAAACGCATTCCTCTCCATAAAAGACGATGTCGCTATATCTCCTTTGAAAATGATAAAAAAGTGCTCAAACTTCACATGTGTGCTAACAGTCCAGCTGTGAAGACATCTACGGGACAGCTTTGAGATTTCTTCAAATGCTGTTGCCATGGCAACACAATGCTCGCCATGAAACACGGTTTTCTCATAACTTCAGTGAAAATGCTCCAAACGGCCGTATTATGGGATGTCATTAAATGCCGTTGGTATGGCGACAGATCATTCACCATCAAGTTAGTTCAAAAGTTTGCAGTTCTAATATTCTGCTGCTTTTACAAGCCTTTTTACTTTATTTTCTTCTCTCATCACACATTCAAGCATCCAGTGTTCATGTATCATTTCAATCTAAATTCTTCACTTTGTTCTACACATTACATTTCAGCATAGCACTTTAGCGTCAGCTTTTCAGCATAAAGCATTCCCACTAGCAATTTCTTCAGGAATAGCGTTCTCTAGTTTGAATTTGGATGCAATTTGATATAGACAACACATTTTACACCCTGATAAGAAAGGTTTTAACATTAAAAGGCATGTCTGTAATATCAGAATTTATATGAATTGCACCTTACACACCAGAATCTAAATAAAATGTGATCGAGCCAGTTTGCTGTTGAGATTATAATTTACATTTCCTGACACTCCTGAGTCTCATTGAGATTCAAATCTCTTTTTCATGAGTTACCTGACCAAAAAGGGCACCATGAACAAAGTTACAACAGATAAAACACAGACAATACAGGCAGACGAATACAGCGGCCGTTAAACACAAATTAAATGGCACAGGGAATGCAGAACTTTTATATGAAACGGAATTGCTTATTTAACCAAAGCAGGAGATCTGAGTAATTCTTCCACCACCGCTGTGCGTAATTGTATCTGTAACTCTGAATCTGTCTCTTCTTGTTGAACATTTGACTAAAACGGATGTAGTCATTAATGGGAACAGATGTGAATCTGAGTAACACGGGAACATGACAGCAGCTATGTTTATACAGGAGCATTATGTTTCTCAATCACCGCTGTGTTCATGCAATCATGTGGTTTGGGATCCTACAATTAAATGCCATGTGATTATATTATGAATAATCACACTTCCTCTCATTACTCATTAGGTTGACTGTTTCCTATTTCCTAATCACATTCTCATATTTAATCAAGATAGGTCTGTCAGATGGTTCTCTTTCAATGTGTTGCTTCATTTCTTGTAAGTCAAATTAAAGGTGTACTCGAAATGCCTCTGAGGATAAACAAATATACTTTAAATTATGACAATGTTAGGGCTTTAATCTAATGAAATTTTAGAGAGTGGTTTTAATATATTTCCTAGAAGCAGTCAGACTGCAGCATGTGGATTTAACATGTTATCATCACAGTAACTTGTTATGCAGAATGTAGTTTCTGTAGTTATCTAAATGGGGTGTACATTATGTAGAAATCTTTAAATATTTGTGTTGGTGGTGACCGTCCTCTAGTGGTGAGCAGTGATGGAAGAGGTACCCAGATGTTTTATTTAAGTAAAGGTTATACTACCGTTTGAAATACTTTTCAAACAAATGAGTTATGTCACAAAATACTTCAAATACAGATTTTCCCATTTCACAAGTAAGAAATACATTATTAGATAATAATTATTGATGCATTAATGTCTACATTAATTTAATATTGCAGCAGCCCATTCTAATAACTTTGTAACACTTTAAAACAAAAAATGTAAACCTAATTTGTTGAATATGTTTGGTGTTATTAAGATATCTGATATTTGCCTCAAATGTATAGGCTATGTAGAAGTATAAAGTAGCAGAAGAGGGAAATACTCAATTAAAGTACAATTATCTGAAACGTATACTTAAGTACAGCACTTGAGTACGTTTATTTAGTAAGTATGTAAGTGAGTTAGTGAGAAACTTATTTAGTTATTTAGTTTCCACCACTAATGCAATCAGACTGATCACAACGATCAGGACAACAGCGGTAGTTCTACATACATCCACAAGAGGGCAGCAATGAATCTGAACAAGCCACACACTGTGAGTGTGAAAGTCTATGCATGAAACCCCTTAATGGGAGCCGTTTAAGAAGAAAAAAACGCTCAAGATTTATAATGCTGAATGTGAAAAACAGGTCAATTGTTCAAAAGATCTGTGTGCATAAAGTGTTATACATCACCCTGAGGCTTGAGAAGAAACTCTTGTACGTTGAGCACACAAGTAGTTTCCTTTTAGTTGCTCCTCTGAGAGACACATTATTTGTTGTTATTGTGGCAGCTTTACATTGCTCATTGTAAAAAAGTCTCTGTTAAAGCCTCTCAAAAAGACTGTGTCATACTTGATATGTCTTTAAACAGACAGCTGACTCACAGTCACACATACACATCAGACTGTGACTGGCAGAGCAAATCGAATAGACTGTCTCTCCCACATTTTGTCGTCAATAAAAAGTTGCCAGGGATGTCAGGGACAACCATCAGCATGTATGACTTAGACACGCCAATTGGTCAGCTCTGCTAAATCAGACACCTGCCAAATAAATCATAAACATATAAAGAAATAAGAAGTAGAAGAAGTGTTTGTTCCTTAAATGTTGTGAGCAGGCTATAATGATGAATAGGTGCACAAGAGTAAAGCTTAGACTAAGGCCTCAAATTGAGTTATTTCAACAACAAAAAAAGCATTGTATTAAGCATTTTGTTTTATGTTTTGCATTTCAGAACAATGCTCAGTGATTTTGTGGTTTCATAAACTGAATGTGACCTGAATTAATTTAGTTTTTAGTGCATGCTTGCAGCGAGAAAGTGGCATGTACAAACTTCAAAGGAACTGAGTGACTGTGTCCAAAAGTGTATTTTATATGTTTAACTTAATGCCCTGAGCCGCCTGACACGTATTAGACACGATCCACAGTAAAAAATAAATTCACTGTAACTTCAGGAGACGGCGGTGACTGATGTGTCGAGGCCGCTGTTTGTCACAGAGGGGGTTGTTGGAGTTTCCTTGTAACCGGAATTAGCTGTGAAGTGCGACCTTGAGGTGTGAACACGGAATACGAAAGGTCCGGCTTGCTTCAAGAAAAAGGTCTCTCATACTTTGCACCTCGTTTGCAAGTGAATCTCTTAACAAATAAAAACGGGATTTGGGCGTGAAGCGTGGATGGAAACGTTTGAATAAGAGTTTTTTACGCATAAGCAATTATAGGCTACTTGTTGTTTTTTTAATATAGAAAGATACAACTTTATGACATAACGTGCAAAATCACGTGTGGTATATATCATCTGTTATAATATAACAGGCTCTGACACCATATTTTCGAAAAAAGGAATGCTTCCAATGTAATACAAATAAATCTGTGCGCAATTACGCACAGGCCTTTTTTTGCTTGGTGCGTTTGTGGACGTGTTGCCTCGATTTATTGCGGGTCTGTGCAGCATGTGCAGCTGATAGGCCGTGGTGTTAATGTATTCACGGAGTGCAGAGCTCCTGCTCGGGATAGGCCCACTGTCAGGTGATGACGCGCTACAGGACAGGCGCAAGGGGACAGCTGAGCCAGCAGCACCGGTCACTTTCATTTGAATGCAAATCGCCAAGAGTTGAGGGGTTGGCTGACGTCAGGCCGGCCTTAGTAATACCTTTACCATCTTGTCAACAGAGACACATCATGTGAGACTAGAGACAGACTGGAACTATACGTCGCATTTCACACTGGGAACCCATTTGGACTATAAAAACAGCAGACGGATTGTTTTTAACAGTTTTCAGGGCTACAATGTTGCCTTGAAATCGGTTGCATCTTCCCTGTTGCTGTTGTGATCATATTTAATTCTTTTTTGTACAAATCATGTATGTGGGATACATTTTGGATAAAGAAACTGGCATGTATCACCAAGGGCCAGTAAGAAGATCGAGCATCAATATGCCTCCACAGAACTTTGTTTCTACACCTCAGTACCCAGACTTTACTGGATACCATCATGTGCCAAACATGGAAACGCACCCACAGTCTGCGGGGAGTTGGGGAGCCACTTATGGAGCTCCACGGGAAGACTGGGGTGCATACAGCCTGGGACCACCTAATACTATCCCTGCACCCATGAACAACTCCTCTCCCGTACAAGTTCCCTACTGCTCATCCGAGTACAGTCACATGCACCCTCCAGGATCTGCGGTGTTACAGCCGCCGCCGGAAAACGTTAATGTTGCACAGCTTTCTCCTGATAGAGAAAGACGCAATTCATTCCAGTGGATGAGTAAAACTGCGCAATCATCATCTACAGGTCAGTAATTGTAACATTGTGCCACACTTGGTTTATGCGATTGTCTTGGTTTTTGCAACAGTAACCTTTTACTCACTCAAGTTTTGTGTTTCTGTTCGAGTTGTTTGACTTTGCCTTGTCTTTTTTAATACATTTTCCTATCGAATGTATTACTTTAAAACAAAAACTAAGCATCAGTTGAACGAAAGTGATTATATTTGGAAGGAAATGCCAAAAGGAGACGATGCGTAAAAACTCGGCAGAAATGGAAGGCAGGAAAGCCTGGTATTTTGACAATTGCCTAATGCTGGTTTCTTAAATTTAACAGAATACCCAGAATGAGAATATTTAAAGTTTTGATTGAATATGCAATATAATAATGCATTTGCATGAGACACGCAGCAGACAGATTTTCCATATCTAATAATTCTGAAAAGTATAAATGCCAGCAGCTCACTCATAAAAACATGTTTGCTGCTCTGTGGTGGAAATAAAAAGGTGTGAGGAATCGGCGCCAGGCCCAGTTGTGATGTTAATGTCATTATTCCTGGAGATGTGAGGTCGACTTCCCTGTCACATTGTTTGGTGTTTGGAGTGTTATCCGTCATATCCAGGCGGTGGCCTTTGCTTTTAACACCTCTTCACTTTGATATGCACCAACCTCCCTTCCTCTCCAAGAGTTATATTACCGGAAAGAGTGACGTTTTTTCACAGCCTGCGTCTGAAACATGGAGTAGTAGCTACAAACTGTAGGCCTTTAAAGTGGCGTGAATTACAGATTGAATATTCGTTCATTTTGAAGGCCTAGAATAAAACAGACCAGCTTATTTAAATCCATTAAAGGAATTTGGCCCATAGTCTATTGTGGGAATATAGATGTCCATCATCTTTTTTTCGAATTTGAAATCGTCAGCCATTTTGTTTAACTTGCTTACATACAAAAGTTGACAGTGCTTTAACAGGCCTGTAAAACAAATCCACCAATGCACTATTTGTGAAGTTGCTTCAGATGTTTGTCTTATCTCATGTGTAGTGCGTTTCTTTTTAACTTGTCAGCAGAAGATCTGATCGCTGGGGGTTTGAAATGCACTGTACTACAGTTGTCATCAAAGCAAGATGAAAAGGCTCAATTTGCGTATCTGAAGAGAAAGCAGAGAGATGTGGATTTAAGAGGCAGCTAATAAAGATGCTATGTGCAGATAGGCCGGTCCTGGCATGCAGCCTCCTCTGTGTAAATCGTCCAGTTTAACAGCCTGGCTGCTAAAAAAAAAGGAAAACAACAAAATGTTAACGCTGTTTTGTTTTGGTCACCTTTACAGGTAAAACAAGAACGAAGGAGAAATACAGGGTGGTTTACACAGACCATCAGAGGCTGGAGCTGGAGAAGGAGTTTCATTTCAACAGATACATCACCATCAGGAGGAAATCTGAGCTGGCTGTCAACCTCGGTCTATCGGAAAGACAGGTATGTTTATATCAGAATTAAATATATCTGCATGCTTTATTTTACTGCAATTGTTGTTCAAATGTGTAAATGGCATGTATGAAATCTGTATGAGCATTAATGGACAGCATTAGGCTTGTTTTTACCTTAAAAAGTGAGGCCTAAAGTCAATATTATATCATTAACATATTGGATACCTTATTTACATTATTAGACCAAAATACATTTGCTTTGAATATATTTAAAGATACCATAATGCCGGATAAATTGTCTTTTGTTATATAACATATATTTCTAATTATTTCATATTTCATGATATAATCGAATCCTTAATTACAACATTGTATTGATCTTTATTTTTGAAATTCACAGTTTTTAAGAATGTTAAGAGAAAATAATGACAAATGGAATGTGAAATATAAGCCTTTTCATTATAGCCTAGGCATATGTAGCTACAATATTTAGATGTCATATCCATCTGTCATTTGGTATTTTATTACTTTATTTTGGATTCGTAATAAATGGCATGTATATTTAACGAGTTAATATATGTTTTGATTAGTTCATTATTGGTATTTTCTGCTTTTTTTTCATTATTGGTATTTTCTGCTTTTAAAGGTAGGGTATGTAATTCACTTCAGAAACACTTTTTGTTATATTCCATTGAATGCTCTTAACATCCCGATAGCAATGAATACATTAAATGCTTTGACAATAAATATATACAAATATTTCATCTGTGGAAGCCGTGGGGCTGTAAAAAGCAGGTCCAATTATCTTCCTCGGCCCGCGGCAGATAATTGGAAGGCCTACCTGCCTTCCATCTCGTGCACAAACTTATCTCGTGCCCTCATAGGTATGTGCGCGTTCGTGTGTGTTGGAGGAGGGGATCTGTAAGGAAGTCTGAAGGAAGGGGCAGATTTTTTTCGATTTATTCATCCATTCTTACCTACCCTACCTTTAAGTTCTGCATACAAAATTGACCTTAAAATATATAGTCTATTCAATGTTCATTATTCTAAGTCATTATACAAATAAATACTTTTTTACCAGGAATAACCATTTGTGTATTTCGTTAGCTCTTTTTGAATATTTGTTAATGGGTTTTGGAATTTCTTGGAGAGTAAACGAAGTTGTCCACGCCCAAAATGTAAACTAAATCTTTACGCCTATTTTCAGGTGAAAATCTGGTTTCAGAACCGCAGAGCCAAGGAGAGGAAAATGATCAAGAAGAAGCTGGGTCAGTCTGACGGCAGCGGGGGGTCTGTGCACAGTGACCCGGGATCAGTGAGCCCTCTGCCGGTGCCGGGCTCGCTCAGTCCCTCTGACATCCACAACTCTATGTACCCTCCTCCGGGAATGAACATGTCATCTATCAGGAATATACAGCAAGTGACTGTGAATCTGTAACAGTTCACTCCGGACCATGTAACAAAACTGAGCACTCCGACACGCTGACAGGACACTTGGATCTGAACTCACGTCCTGAAGCACCAAGCTGTGGATAAAGATTTCATTTATAGCAACGAAATACTGGAGGCTCTTGAAATATTGCTTTTTTTTAAAAATATAGAATAGTTCTAATAACGTGGGGATTTAAAAGAATAACTAAAAAATCGACGTGTTTCAAACTTAAAAGCTTTAAATTTGTTTGTGAGTTAATAAGATATAAATATCGTTTTTTGTATGTGAAGAAGTGTATGTGAATAAAATGAGAATTCAGGGACATTATAATGAAGTTTTTAAACTGGATTGTATGTAGCTCGCCATGCAAACGGCTTTGACTTGACAAATCATTTACACGTTTTCAGCACAATATTATCCGCTTTAGTAAAGCAGGGAACAGCTGTTAATGATACGGGTAGAATGGTCGTTTCATGGCAAAATGTAAATAAAATGTTGTTTTACAGTACACCTGTCATTTCTATTATTTCTGAATATTGCTAACTTTTTTAAACATTGCATTACGTTTTTTTATTTTACATTTTTCTTGAGTAGCCTAGTATTTTACAGATCTACAGCATGCAAGCCATTTTCCTCCATCGGCTTATGGTTACACTTCATATTGTTGCAAGTTACAAATTCAGATACAGAACAAGTTAAGCCTCAAAATAGCTGTAAGCAAGATGTAATTTATTATTTGAAAATGTGGTGTAATTGTGCAAAAGAAAATTGCAACAATTGGCTATCTCTTTCCAAAACTGTATTTACAACCGTGAGCAAATGCATATGTCAACTCAACGCATTTATTTTTTATTTGGCTATTATGCAAAGCCTGAATAGACTGTGTAATCCAATGTAAAGCGCAATACCAGACTTTCTAATTACCCTTCTTTACCAAACACCTTTAATGCTGGTTCATAGTCTGCAAAATGGCCCACATGTTACTTCCCCAAACAGTAAAAGTGTCCACAAACGAATAAAGCAATCAACATTATGGTGGTTAATGGTAAGCCATACCTGTTTTATTAAATCTAACTCTAAATATAATATACATGTCTAAAACACCTTAAAAAAAAAGGCATTATGTCATCAGTGGGTGGACTTTCATTTAGCATTCAATGACAGGGAATTGAAATCTAATTATAGACTAAAACACTTTAACATAGCCTACATTCGGATAGGTGTGTTTTTGGCTGCTTAAAGTGAGGCTGGCTCAGAGTTATTAGTTTAAAGTGTGCAATTAGTACAAGTGACATGTTAATTGGAAGGTGGCTAGACTGACTTTCTTGACTTTGACTGTCCACGTCTTTAAGAAGTGTATTCCCTGATGATAATAAACATGTTAACACGTTTAATATATGCCCTTTATTATTTCCATTATGTTACAAACAGTTAATATTTTATGGGAATAGACTCCACTACCATCTATTATATATGCAAGCAATGTGTCACAGATGTCATGTTAGTTTTGGTGATAAATCATCTCTGGTCCCGCTGAGGGGCGATCATTACTTTCCATAAACTCCGGCTCAGCGCGCAGGCTCGTACGTCAGCGCGCTGCCCCTCCGCCGCAGACGTCATGAGCGTCTTACTACCCAACATGGCGGACTTTGATACCATTTATGAGTTGGAAGACGAAGAGGATGAGCAGGTAGTGAGTGAGGAACACTTGCCCAGATACTGTCTGGAGCCCGTGGTGATGCGGGGCGCCGGACACATCACAGTGTAAGCAGAGCCTTGTTCGTCGCTCCGGTCTGTCCGCGGGGACGCTTTGTTGTTTTGGTTTCTTCATCCTTTAGCCTGGTTAGCTCATGCTAGCCTGCTAGCTAACGCCAAACACAACAACAGTTAGCAAAGGGCTTGTTCAAGGGGACCGTTGGTTTTAACAATATTCACACGTAAACCAACGGTAACAGTCATATATCCCCATGGCAACCAACCATGCATGTGGTAGATTAGCAACCGATTTTGATGAGTTAAACTGAGATGAGTTAGGAAGTTTACATGTGGGGAACCGTTAGCTACAAATCTGTGGCTGTAATGTGTATTTTACCGAGACTAAAACATCATTACTGGACATAATAGTTTATTTTTAAAGTCAACACAAAATCACCGTCTGAAGTATTGTCTAAAGTGGCCTTTGTTGCAGGTTTCATCATTGTTTACGTGGGTATTTCAGCTAATTGACCAACATTTAAACTTCTACAGGGTGAAAAGTAAAGCTAGTCGTCCAATATGTTGTAAATGAGTTGTATTCATAACAAAAGTCCACAAGCCAAAAAAGGTTCATTACTGTCATTCTCATCAAAAATATCAGCTTACAACATGTCTTTAAGTTTGATTTTTAGACATGAAGTGGGGATATACATTTTAAAACTCAACACTATCTGTTACCTTTCACGAAGTTATAGTTGAGCTTTGGCTTTTCCAGGAAAGACCAACATGAGGAAATATTCTGGCAAAGTTAAATACAATATACTACAATATATCCAACAGACCAACAGAGGTTATCCCTGGCCATTGTTGGTGTTTCAATATATATATTATATACTTTTTTTTTTTTTTACAACCTTTGATAAATATGTGTATAGTATGCCCACTTATTTAATAAGTTAGAGTCTGACATCTTATAGAAAGCTTGAAAGCCTATCCTAGTTATAAATTGTAAAATGTTTTTGGGGAAGGTTGTAAGTCCTTGCTTACTCATCTGGACTCTGCCAGCCATGTGTATGTGTGGGTGATTTAATGAACCACTCCTCATAATGCCAACTATTACTGTATAGTTTGTGAATAAGCACGTTAAGTCTCATCGTGTGTCAAACTAAATATATTTTTCTCTGGACTATGTTTGTTCTTATGTTCCTTTTTAATAGCATATTGTGTTCTTATTTTAAGGTACATTTTAATTTGTATATCAATGCTCACATTTAGTTTTTCTGTTTCCAGGTTTGGACTGAGCAACAGATTTGACACAGAGTTTCCCTCTGTTCTCACGGGAAAGGTACAGTTGCTTTTTCAGTTTCTTGCACTTAATTCCTGCAGGCTGCTTTGTGTTCAATTCCAAGTAGAAAGAATTTGAAAAGCAATTAAAGCCACAGTGATCCAATTGTTCTGTTGGGCCTTTAAACTGCCCCAACTTCCCCAAACTGCCCCATTCAAACCTCCCAGAGTGGTTTTGATCTGACGAGCTGCATTTCAAGTAACGCACCACAGTGTATAGAAAAGAGCCTGAATGTGCTGCTGTCCAGCTCTGTAAATGAGTAAGCCGTCTATGGGGATCAGTTGGCGGGGACCCCAGTGTTTTGGAGGGTCCAGCTCCCGGTGATAAAATAATGAAATGAAGACTCGGCCGTAGACAAAGAAAGGAAAGCTTCCTGGGTCGGACGCAGAAACACAAAAAGGCTGCAGGGGTAAGAGCAGGCCGAGGGAAGTGTGGTGCAATAAAAAGTACCTTCAGTATTGTGACCCAGGGTGACATGTGATGGATGAGGTCACAATTATGATGATTGAAGGTTGCAGATCAGGCCCTGCTGGGCTTTATGCTGAGGTCTTTGGCTGTTTGCAAAGAGACCTTTGCATCCTGTCATAAAAGATTACGACCCCTGTTTTATGGCTACAGACTCTGCGAGGAATGAGCATCCATTCAAGTTGTTTGGCCGGCGCAGCCACAGGCACTGAGCTTATCTCTCCTTTGAGTCCCTCCTTGCCTTGAACAGTCTGGAGCTAGGTTAGCAAACCAGAGGCATCGTCTTTAGAGATCTCATCTCTGAACAACATCTGCAAATATCTACCTGTTGGTTTTTCTAAAGCTCTTTGATCTTTGTGCACAGATTTTCTTTTGAGCAATTAGGGATCTTTTCATGTCAGCACCACCGACAAACACTTCTCTCCCCCTCTTGCACTTAGTAATTAGGTTTATTGCTTCAATTGTCTGATAACCCCCCCAACTACATAGAGCCTCTAGGAGTATATTTCTTATGCACACATACAATCTTTCTTCTTCTTCTTCTTTTTTTAGGTTGCGCCAGAGGAATTCAAAACCAGCATCACCAGGGTGAACGCCTGCTTGAAGAAGAACTTGCCTGTGAATGTGAAGTGGCTTCTCTGCGGCTGCCTGTGCTGCTGCTGTACAGTAGGCTGCAGTCTGTGGCCCGTTATCTGCCTCAACAAGAGAGTGAGTCCCAGACCTCCTGTGACACCAGTCGGACAGTTTAACTCTCCCTTACATCAGCGCTTATTACTCAGGGGCTGTTTATAGCAATTCAGCCGCATTGGTCCGAGTTGTAGAGGGTAATAACAACTCCTGTTCAATTAGTGGCTCTGTGTAGAAATGACACATTGCACTGCCACAGCTCCTCTCCTGCTCTGTTCAAGGGTGTGTCATTTAAAGGTGGTGTTACCACTCACATTTAATGGCAACAAAGTGGAAATTACTAGCTGGTAATCAGGAGTGTAGTCCATAAATCTGACACTGTGGTGGTTTACTGATACCTGTAAAGTATTACATTTGCTCGCATTAACATACACATATGTGTTCTCTTTTCCTACAGACAAGACGATCCATTCATAAGTTGCTAGAGTGGGAAAATAACCGGTTTATCCACAAGGTGAGGATGACGGATTGCACTTTAGCACCTGTGTGAAAGTGCTTAAGTGTCCGTGTTCAGTGAGCAGCGCAAGTTGAGTGTCATCGTGACGGATAATGACCATTAATCTGTTTTTGGAAAACTCTAACCTGCCACGCGAGTCTCTCAGAGCTGCGTCAGATCTGGAGCTGGAGGTCTGAGAGGGCCGTGAGGTCAGCAGTAAATGCCGTGTTAATTTTGTTTTGTCTCGCAGCAACAAATTACTGCTAGTAGCTGTGCAGAGGAATAAAGGAAGATCTTCAGGGTGTCTGGCCAACAGTTTGACACCGGCCAGGCAAGACAGCAATGATCACAAATGAAACAGAAACTGAAGGGGAGATTTATGAAAGATTTTAGTGTGTGTGTGTGTGTGTGTGTGTGTGTGTGTGTGTGTGTGTGTGTGTGTGTGTGTGTGTGTGTGTGTGTGTGTGTGTGTGTGTGTGTGTGGTGTGGTGTGTGTGTGTGTGTGTGTGTAGTGTGTGTGTGTGTGTGTGTGTGTGGTGTGTGTGTGTGTGTGTGTGTGTGTGTGTGTGTGTGTGTGTGTGTGTGTGTGTGTGTGTGTGTGTGTGTGTGTGTGTGTGTGTGTGTGTGTGTGTGTGTGTGTGAAGGAGAGGGATGGTCACCTCATTGTGTCTGTGTCTTTTCTTCTCTCATCAGCTGGGGCTGCACTGGAAACTCAGTAAAAGAAATGTGAAAGCAGCAATATGATGGAATATGTAAGTAGGCTGACCGAACAAAGCATAATTCCTAGGAGATAGGATTACTCAATCTGCAACATGTCTCATTTATTCTTGTAATCAGTCCAAAATGACCTGGTGTATTCTGGCGTCCTAAGAAATGACAGGCCCAATTAGAAAAGCATTCCCGTTATGTATAAACATCTTGCCATTGTTCAAAAATAATGACGTGTCTTGTATTTCTCTCTCTGTAGGTGATTCTTATAGAATTCTTACCCAAATATCCTATATTCAGACCGGACTGAGGAGCCGTTGACAGACTGGACGTGTGGCCCTTGAATCTTCTCCTTAGTGCCTTGTATATACAGTATGTTCGAAAAGGGTCTGCACCGCTGTCCCTCCTGACGGCCCCCTACATCTCCCAGTACCTTGTATATCAGAATTTGCAACACTGTCACTTTGCTTTAGAGCAGATTTTGCACTTTTTCCCGACAGATCCAGACATGTCCCCTTCGTTGCACTCGGATGTGTTCTTTTTGTTACATGTGACAAATAAGTGAAACTCTCCAAAAGTGCATTTACCCCAAAGAACCATCAGCTCATCCCATCCATCATATCAGTAATCCCTTGCAAAGAATGTGACGCCTCCACCTTCCCAAACTGTCCTTGCCTTATGTATGACCTTTTCTTTTTAAATAAATGTAAGAAGAGGAAGAGGAGGAGGAGAAGGAGGAAGGCCCTGGGTTCCTCAACAAGTCAGTCCATTAAAATGCTGGTTGTTGGGTTTATGAATCCAGTTCTTTGCAAGAAGATGGGATGGCCTGACATTGCCTAGCGTACAGTGTACGTCCTCACCTTGTGTTCTCTCTTTATATTTGACCCTCTGTACCTGGGAGCTAGCTAGTATAAAACTTGACCTGTAAATATAATGTTAGAATAAGATGTACTAGTTGTATACTATTGTTTACATAAAGTTACTTTAGCTCTTTAGTTTTTCTGCCAATATATTGCTGTACCATAGTTTGGATCAATGAAAGATGTCTACGTACCTCTCTAGTTTATATGGACCCGTTTACCTGTAAGCCATTATAGTCGTTATGTTTGATGCCAGAGTTTAGGGCTGTGTATTGCACTTGAGCTCAGTAGAAAATCCCCCCCCCCCCGCCAGCGGTGCATGTTACCATGTGTTTTTTTGCCAATAAAGATGACACTAAACGAGTTGTCATCCAATAAAACTGGAGATGGTTGCAGCGCTGTTGGAAGAACATGATTTCAACTTAGCTCTTCCACTCATCAAACTCAAAGTTTATGATTTTTTTAAAAGTTTTATACTTTCCCCTGTGCTGTGTTTGCTCCTCCCGATGTGTGGGGACAGACATCTTCAGTTCATGGCGTATCGAGCAGATGTTTCCTTTGTTTCAGGCCTTCTGTCCAGTGTTAGTATTATTTCCTGAATCAACAGATTGCTGCATCGCGTCGTATTAGAGTGCCTCGGAGTAGTTGGTGAACCACAGAGAAGACAGGGTGGAATCTGTTCTCTTGTGCAAAGGAGATTTAAAACCCTCCTTCCAGTATTGTCCCCGTTACAGCTCCTGTAAATGTTTGTCATGGTGACATCATCCCTACGGAGAGAGAGAATAAACTGTTGATTTTGACTTTTCTTTTGCTTCCTATTTCATTTTGAAACCATTTTGTTGTGTGTTTGCCATCTACTGAATTAACGAGTGGTCATCTCTGTAAAAAAACAGATCATTATGGACCGAGGCGTGCTGCCCCGCACAACAGAAATGTGGCTATTGTCATGTTTAACAAGGTGTGGAATCGTTAACTTAACAAGACAGTCTGCATTAGCCGAGACATTATAAAACTGCTGTACAATAACACACTGCATACTTTCTAACGTTAGGCCTCAGTGGTCAGAGGAAACTGGACTGTGTCTTCACTTTACTCTCTCACATCCCCCGAACTCTCCGTCTGGATGGTTTTATGGTCCTTTGTTTTTTTTGTTTTCACATTCACAGCCTTTCCCTGTTTGGACAGAAGTTTTTACTGCCCTACTGCTCCAAAGGTCTGAAGCTGCCACCACACACTTAGATTCAGCCAAGCAGTTTAATATGTTACTCAATAAGGATTTTATCTTAAGGGATTTTAAACAATAAACATCTGAGAAACTTGTGAAGACAGTCACATGATGCTTTATTTCTACTAATCTACATTTCAGAGGAAAATGGTGTACTTTTACCCACACTTACGTTTTAGGTTTGCATCAAATTGTATATTTTTTTTCTCTGGGGTTTTAGTTACATTTTGTTTCTTAATACTTAATTATTTTAACTCGTGTAGTTTTAAACGCCGGTCATTTTACTTTTAACAAATGATTTGCACATTGAGTGTGGGACTTTTATTGGAGGAGAGGTTGTAAATGTTGTGTTTGCACATGCAGGTTTCACAAACCGGACACTACATTATTCCATCAGTCTTTCTCAACAACCAATATCTTGTGTAATCCAGTTTGTCTTTAACTACAAGTGGAGTGCAAACTTTATAAAATAAGTTTGATCATCTTTAAATTGGACTAAATGACTGCAGAGCAAATGTCTCTTTTTGCACGTGTTTAAAGAGTCAGTTTGTGTCCACTAGGTGTCAGAACTGAGCCATGAACCAGACTGCACATTTATTGGACATTTCTGATGGGTCTGTGATTTAAACCATTTTCACTCAAGCTGTAAACAAATATATACTTTGATCTCCATACCTATTATGGAATTGGCACAAACATTCAGCTCTTTGCAACGTTGACTGCTTAGCCTTCACACAAAGACCACAAGCCAGAATGAACGGAAAAACAAAAGCTGATTTATTATGATTTTATTGAACATAAGAAATTGTGTACAGGCTACTACATATATTTCCTACTCTATATACATATATATATATATCTTTATATTGCAGCCACTCTGACTTGAAAACAAATCTCTTGAAAACGATATTCTGAGTCTATTTAATAAGTCTCGTCTCAATTTAGACAAGAAAGGCCACTGGGAATGTGTTGACATAAAAAATAGAAACGAGGTAAACAGATGTAATCTCACAAGGCCGTTTTTCTCCTTGAAATTCCTATTTACAGTTTATAATGAGGAAATAAGTCACACATTTTTGTACAGTGGAATTTAAGGCAGGTTCAACTTCTGGTTGTCTTTCAATGTCTAAAAGGCTCCCGCTTATCAATGCCATCAGTCTTATATATTTGCAAGACTAAAACTCTTGATTTAGACCAAACATTCAGCACATAATGATCTGCTTCTATAGACCAGCTCTCAGCTTTAAAGCAATAAGAATGTTTATTTCCTGTTTCAGAATTTGCTAATATCCACTGCGAACAGGAAATAAACTTGGGCCCAAGCCATTTCCTACCGATGTCATTCTGATTGAATGGTGTATTCAGGGTTCTGTTTACATATAGGACTGCGTAGGATTTGACTGATGACTGATTTGGATTAAAGAGCCTCTGTATATCTGTATAAGCTGTCAAACCAAATTGACTGTAGGTCTTTTCTTTGGCTTTACAACACCCTCCCTGTTAAAACCAAAGTTCTGTTTCCTAGTTGCAGCGGTTTATTTAATCCTAAACGTCACTTTGACTGAGTGTACTTACATTTACATCAGGGTTTCCCCATTATGTTGCCCGATTTGAAAGAGCATTGTAGTAAGTTACAATCTATAAAAGCTACAGGACAGGATACTGTTTCTGTCTTTGGCATGAGTCTTTACAGTCAGCAGCCATCTTGTTTTGTGTAGTTACCTATAATTCGTCATCACAACTCTCTACTCATATCGTAAAAACGACATTTCTTATTTGAAAGAAGTCATGTAATGATAACATTATTTAACAAGAAAGGAACAACATGGATAAAGTATTCAGGAAAGGATCAACAAGGTGTTCAAAGTTCCAGTTTCCCCTTAGCATATCATTCACTGATTGTCATCACTTTCTTACCCTAAACCTAGTTTGTGCAATCATCTGCTCGGTGTGAGAGGACTCTGCTCACTACTGAGAGTCATCTCCATTGTACACACGATGGTTCCTAAGCACACACACATTACATAACTATGAGTTACATATTGAAGGGACAGTGAGTCAAGAATGCAGCTGAGCAGGGCGAGGATCTCTGCGCGCGTGTGTGTGTGTGTGTGTGTGTGTGTGTGTGTGTGTGGAACAATAAAGAGATGACAGAGAGGAAAGAGTGAATGGTCAGGTGTGTGTGTGTGTGTGTGTGTGTGTGTGTGTGTGTGTGTGTGTGTGTGTGTGTGTGTGTGTGTGTTTCTACACCAGGCTGCCGGGCCAGGACACCACCGTCAGAGTGACTTTGTTCTTCTGCAGCTTCAGCATGGGGATGAGAGAGGAGTTGTTCATTCCCACCGTGGTGGCGCCGTTCACCGCCACGATCTCATCGCCGCACCTGGAGGGAACAGCAGACCAGTCATGTTCCATTAGTTCAGGCATTTGCAGCGTAAACACATCATAAGTCATTGCTTTTGAAGCGTCACAAACCAAAGCAAGTTCATGCTGACAGAAAAGGAATAGACTGAAGCATTATTACACTTACCCCTTTTAATATTCATTATTTTGTATAATTCTCATTAAATATATTTATTGAAACTTAAAGAAAGAACCAAATCAATGAACAGTATGTTTATTATATATACCCAAATGTTCCAAACTAAAAGTCATATATACACACCAGTGTTCATATCTGATATATGTTACACATTTTTTATTTAAAATCTATTATTGGCATTACCACATTTCCTTTTTGCATTTGTTGTGATTCTTTTTGTAAAGCATGAATCCTCTTTGACAAGTCATTTGAAAAAGACGTCTTGATACAGTATGGAAGTATGTTATTTTTAAATGTATACATGAATTGTTCTATTTTAAGTCCAGCAAATCTATAAATAGTGAGCATGTGAGTTTATAAATACTGTCTTTGTGGTTTGATGATAGTCTGCTCTGTTTACACTTCTTACAGCTTCTGTATGTATCTTCTGTAGCATTAAAATCTGTGATTATTTGGTATGTAATGTACCCCCACACTATCAAGTCATGAAGCAGTTATATTGAGCTGAACTCACTTGAGGCGTCCGTCGAAGTGAGCAGGGGTCCCAGGCACGATGGTTTTGATGAAGAAAGGCTGCTGGCCGTGGCTCTCCTCGTAACCCCCGACGATACTGAAGCCCCAGCTCTCGTTGTTGGTCTTCTGCAAGACGATGTCCCGGCACCAGTGCATGGGACTGAAACAACAAGGGCAGAGTTGGAGTTCACTTTTACACCAAAAAAGTAACATAATATGTTTGTTCCGCATAAAAAAAGTAGTCTCTACCTCGGTAATCCCAGCCAGCGAGTCCACAGCGGCGTCCAGTTGAGGGCGTCGTCTCGCGGGTCTTCCATAGTGTCCATGTCGCCCTTGTTCGCCTCACTGTCCTCGTCGGGGTTCTCGGAGAGGGTCTGGATGACGCGCAGGGCCACCTGGGACTGAGCAGTCTGAGCCTTCAGCACAGAGACCGCCTCGTTGTAGGTCAGCTGGGTCAGATCCACACCGTTAATGCTCAGCAGAACGTCGCCTGAGGAGACACGTGATGTGGTGAAAATTGAGACATTTTAGTTCAAAAGAAGATACATTTTAATCAAGGGAGAACTTTTTGGCTGTCAATTGAACCAGATGGATAAGACTGGATATCAACAAAGCTAGATGCAGTTTAAGTGCATACTGAGGGCTGACCGAGAGAAAAGCCTGCATTAGCACATTTAAACAGCCTAATTTGGACGTTCTCTAAGGCGGGCACCTCTCCTAAACTAGTGAGGGTCAGGCCTCTGTTTTAGCACACATCCTCTCCGTTTAAGTGTCCACATTGTATCCCTGAAAAGAAGTATGTGAAAAGAGAATTGCTCTTTTCCTATTCAGGCAGTCGTCACATTGTGATGGATTTTCAAACAGAACTGTAAATGGTTTCCCATAAACGGTTTCCTGCTGATGCCGAGTCCAGTGTCATTATTCAAATATTCCCACACAATTACTTTTCTGTTTCAAAGTTTAAACTGACTGAACGGCCCCCCACTCTTTTCAAAGACTACTTCCTCTGACATTAACATTAGAGTCAAGTTATTGATTATCTGATCGACAGGAAATAACTATTTTGATAATCAATTGTTTCAGTTGTTTTTTTAAACCAAAATGCTACAGATCTGCCTCTACCAGCTTCTGAAAAGTAAAACAACGGAATATAGTGGAGAGCTGCGTGGAGAGCTCGGCATGATTAATAACATTCCCAGATAAAATGGGGCCTAAAGCTTTTACTAAAAAGTGTTATAAAACGTCAGATTCACACCTCTTTGGATGGTGCCATCTCGGTGAAGACAGCCGACCGGCTGCACGCTGGTGATGTAAACGGGCAGACGGCTCCGACAGTCCCTCCCCCCGGCGATGGTGATGCCGAGGGAAAGCCGAGGCTCCTTCTTCATGCTCACCGTCTTCTCCTGGCTGGAAAACCCTCCTGGAGGATCCTATAGGAACAATAGAACAATCAGATACAAAGCAATGAATAGCACATTGGTCAACATCACCGTATAGAGTTTCTTTAGTAATGCTGGCCTTCTTTAGGATGCCATGGTCGCTCGTTAATTATGGGTGTATCTGAAGTTGCATGACCACACACACACACACACACACACACACACACACACACACACACACACACACACACACACACACACACACACACACACACACACACACACACACACACACACACACACACACACACACACACACACACACACACACACACACACACACACACACACACACCACACACACACACACACACACACACACACACACACACACACACACACACACACACACACACACACACACACACACACCACACACACACACACACACACACACACACACACACACACACACACACACACACACACGACTCTCGGGGACCCTTTGAGTTAATTGATTCCTCTCACAAAACCACTCGAAGAAACAAATGTGAAGCATTTGAGAAGGAGCTGAGAGGTGAGGGTCGAGGGGACGTGTGAGGAGCAACACTCGGCTCTCGTAGTGGGTAAGATGTGTGGAAAGTGACAACTTCAACCAGTTTCCCTCTGGAGTCTGTTAACCATCAGAAGGGAAGCCGGGGGGAGGATGGGGCTCTTCCTCCCCCCGGCAGGGAGCCCACCCCCCCCATCAAGACGAAAAGGCTCGACTCTGCAGGCGAAAGCTAACTGTTACCAGCTTTGATCCTCTGCTGCCCAAAGAAACAACCAAACAACAACAAGAGCGTGGCCCCGCAGCAGAGGGAGCACACCGAGGCCTTTTGATCCAGACAGAGGGAGGCCCCTCGCTTTCATCTCCTCCACCGACGCAGGTGTCTGCGCTCAAAGCTTCTCACCCCTCGGCTGGGGGGGTTGCCATTCTTTCTACTGACAGTGTATGGCACACATGAGTGTGACTGGCAGAGGAGCAATCACAACTACACTGTGCGAACTGAAACATGACAAGTTTGGAACATACAGAGAAAAACATTGTGCTAAGTTGTGGAAAAGAAAGTTCAGGGGCAACAGCTGGCAAGGGCCGAGATTACATTTAAAGTGGTATTTGGCCGACGTTTTATCCAACGCTTCAGCAACGTAACATGTAAACAGGGGAATTTGTAGTTGAGTTCTTGCCTAAGGACACTTAGACATGTTGACTACCACAGTAATCAATGGTTTGCTGATCAGTATTGTACTATTACAAAATATTTAAAAAATGTATATAAAAAGCAGCTGACGCATTATGTTGTGTAAATGTTCTGTATACCTTTATGTATGTGGAGCGGCGTCTGAAGTACTGTGGCTCCGGGACCCCTCCTGGCTGCTCGGCTGTGCCCCTCTCTTGCTGCCCCCCCCCTCCTCCTGAGGCTCTGCAGGCCTCATCACCACAAAGTTCACACGCACCTCACTCGCCTGAATGCACACATACAAAAAACAATTAATGACCAAAGCAAATACATAATCAACACTATTAGGTAGACTGCGATCACTTCTTGTCACTTTACTTTTGAATACTACCGCACATTTGTGTCACTTTATTTTATTTTTTAATAATGTTAATATTTTATACCCTTTTTTCTAATTAATAAAATGTTCAGTCATAAAGTTGTCATTTTGCTCTTATGTGCCTTTCTTTGAAAAACTAAAAACATGTTTAATTAAACTAACATCAACTTTTTTTAAATGTTTTCCCCTTTGAATCCCTTTTGTGAGCGTCCATGTTTGCATATTGTCAAATTTTTTTGGGCCTTGATTTGAATAAAAAAAAAAACAGTGAATTTGTATAAACAAACATCAACCAAAAGCGGTCTGTACTTAAAGTTAAACTATAACTCAATAACTAAATAAATACTGAAATCAACTCAGCCTGAGAGTCTTTAAAGTTATGGCACATTAAAGAATGGTCTGTGATAATGTTGTGTGTCTTGTAGTAAATGGGCTCAAGTCAACCAAATCCTATCTCTGGGGCTGTATAACCCACCTGTATGATCTGGGCAGCGCTCTCAGGTGTGCCGTGCCTCAGGTCGTGTCCGTTGATAGCGAGCACTTTGTCGTTGTTCCTCAGTTTCCCGTCTTTGGCTGCGAGACCCCCGGACAGCAGGTCCAGGATGAAGACCCCGCTCTCGTCAGACTTGCGGATGAGTTTGATGCCGAGCGGTTCGCTGCGCTGACTCTTCACGAGCGTAACATGCAGAACGGAGCCCGGGTTGTGATTGGAGTTAGCGTTGCCATGGGACTGTGAGAGGGTTGGGAGGCAGTGGGGGCGGGGCCAGACGAAGGGAGATGATCCGACCGCGGATCCCGTGTTTTGAAACCTTCTCCTGCATCACAGTGAGCCGGAGGACGGAGGGCTGCCGCAGCACCGCGATGGGCCCGGAGTGAGGGACTGAGGCCAGACTGACTTCATTCACCTGAAGACACCACAGAGAGAGAGAAAACAAGGGTCAGGGCTCATCAGCCAACACACGCTCAGTACGCGCTGTACGTGGAGGCTGCCACTATACAAAGTTACGAGACATTATCTGTAGAGCAGGAAAGACAGATTAACTCATTCTGCTGCTTCTCCTTCAAGAGAACTGTGCTAACGTCAGCCAAAAAGTGGAACTGTTGACTTGTTCTTCCATCCAGGCACGGGACCGTATGAACATTTCATGCCATGATTATCTTGGCCAAATAAATGCAACTCAAGGTGTTATGATATTATCCTAATAATCAGCAAAAAGTGATTAAAGCTCCTAAAATGGCACTAAAGCTTTCTGGAATCACTCTTTCAAAAAAAATGTGGTATAATATATATATCCTATATAAGGTGATAATAAATCTTAAGGTTTATCTACAAAGGATACATAAATAGAAGAATAGCAACGTTGTTTTAGTCTGTGTCTCTTAATTCCTGTAATTTTAAAACAAGGTTCTTCTTTTCACTTCTCTACCATAATAGCTATAGCGCTTTTTCTAATTCACTCATGTGAGAATATTGACCATTATCCTGATAATGAAATAAATAGTAACTTCCCTAACATCAGTATTTAAGATCTGAACTGAAAAATAAGAACGCAGGAAATGATAGTAACAAGTTATCATCGGTCTCCTCTGTTCACAGTCTTTGTATCTGTTTTTAGAGAAATCAATGCATCAACTCAGGAGAAAGGCAAAGACTGAGTCACAGTATTCTCTTTACATCCACCAGTTTTCCACAAAGCCCCAAAAAAACTGCAGCTAATATTTCACATCCTGAGGCGGCGTGTTGAATGACGGGTTTTTGTTTTCATATCCAGGTTTGGGATTGGTTTTCTTTGGAGGGAAAGCAGCGTTTTGGAGGACAGCCTGAAGCAGAGGGCCAGAAGGGAGTTCATGATCTCGGTTTACAGCGGTACCGTGTTTTAGAAGAACGGGGGGAGGAAATAAGAGGAGGAGGATATTGTTGTGAGAGGTAACCACAACTTATTCAATTATAAATTGTGGTATTATCAATTTATTATGATATATTATTTTTTATTATTATTCCAGCTTTTCATTCCCCTTTGTGGAAACCCTGAATCATATTCAAAAGTAAGAAATAATGACTATGATATTTACAAAGGGTGTTTGAGACTAGACCTTCAATGTTTAGAATAATATCATTTCAATAAATACAATAAAATACAAAATAAAGAGTATTATAGTAGAACTTGAGTTACCATGGTAAGTTGATAATCTTTCAAATAAAATTACTTGATAAAACGATTAAGAGTTTTTTTATAGCAAAAACACCAAACATTTTATGAATCCAGGTTTATAGATAAAAAGAAAGGTTTAAGATTTGTGAATTTGGACTGTTGGATTTGTGTGCGAAAATGTTTCTGAATTTCTTATAGACCAAACTGTATGTTCATTCATTAAATAAATATCTAAAATTAAAAAAAATATGTTGGTTGCAGCACTAATTAGCATAAAACTAGCCAAATAACTAATCTTATAGTTTCATATTAACAACTGGGGTCTGATGACTGCATCACCACCCTCTCAAACTGAAAGTCAATCAGTGACACCAACAACAACAACAACAACAACCAGGTGAAGCTACACTGACATGTTTGTCCCTGTAATCAACCACGCCTTAAACCACGGGGCCAAAACTTGTTTACCTTGAAAATCTTCTTTTTCTTTCCCTACTTTGAGGCACCTTGTTTACAATACCATGGGAACGCACGAGGGTGTTATGGTGTAAGTGATCCGTGTCATGCTAGGCCACCATGTTAAAATCCCATAATGAAGAGGAGATTAAAACGTTGTATCCTAGACTCCCTCACCTCTAGGATGTGGTCCCCCGGGGCGAGTCTGCCGTCACGAGCTGCCAGCGAGTCCCGCACTATCTCCTGGATGACGATGTTCCCCAGCGGCGTGTCCTTCCCCCCCACGATGCGCAGGCCCAGCTCCTCCTCCGGCTCCTCTCTGAACAGCTCCACCACATTGGCCTCGGCCACCAGACTGGACCGCAGCGGGGTGTTGTCTGGGGAGGAAGACCGAGTGGAGTCAATACAAATGTGTTTCAGGTTTATGGAGCAAATACTTTCATTTCTCACCCCCTTTTGGTTCATTGCACTTGTAAATACCTGATAAGCATACAGTTAGTGAAACTTAAGTTTAAAGGGGACCTATCATGCAAAATGCACTTTTGTACGTTTTTTATACATGAATATGTGTCCCCGGTTTGTCAGGGAACTCACCAAGTGTCAGAAAACACATCCCTCTCTCTTTTCCTCCGTACCCAAATCTCTAAAAACGGGGCTGTAACGGATCTGATACAGACTGATACAGATTTGAAATTGTTCTGACATCAGAAACGGGGTGCTCCGCCTATATGGCCAACTCTTCACCAATCAGGGGAATGAGAGGTTGCGTGGCATGGTAACAGCATGGTAACAGCATGGTAACGGCATGGTAACATGACGCTCGTGCCTCGCCCCCCTCCTTTGCAGCTGCAGCTCATTTGCCACAGAATCAGCCCTTGTGAAGACAGGGCTGGAATAGAGCAAATAGAGCGAAATGAGGCATGGCTAAAATGCATGATCTGTTTGGTATTTTGAAAAAATAACTTCACAGACATGTTTTATATAGGTATGGCCCTACAATATATTATTCAAATATAGCATGATAGGTCCACTTTAAATATCAATGAGCTAACCATAATTCCTATCAGAAGTTAAAAAACTGTACTCAAAGATGGTCCAGTAGGACAAGACACATGATAACTCAGGCAATCAGACACATGTTAAACAAATTACCAGGTTAATTTACTTCATGTGGAAGAGACTGTGAAATCATAATTTCAAAAGCTGGTTTGGAAGTAAGTTATAGGAATATTCTGACATGTAATGTTATTTTGCGCTAAATTAAGTTGATCCTATCTTGCATGTTGCATGTTGAATTTGTTTATTCCGTGCACAGAAAGAAAATGTTTGTATGGCTATTAGATTTTTTAATCATTCAGCCCACTTGAATAGAAAAAGAAAATCTCCTTATCTAATTCCCAGCAAACAGAAAAATACGTTATCTACCAAACTATTGTAGTAGAACTCTACCAGTAGAGACACGCATAAAGTTACACAACTCTGTGACAACCAATAACAACTTTTTGATCTTTAGGGGGATTTGAGTTTTTACAGTACAGGGTAGGGCTGCTCAATTAATCGTATTTTAATCGCAATTACGATGTTGGCTTGCAACGATTACGAAAACAACATAATCGAAAAAAAACGATTATTTTGTATTTTTTTAAATTTAAAATATATATTTTTTGTATTGGTTTTTCAGTTGAATTATATTTAAAGTTCAGGGTAATCAACTGTTAAAATACATTTCAATAAATGGATGTTATCAAAGTAAATGGATAATCGTTTTTAATAATCGTGATATCAATTATTGACCCAAATAATCTAGATAATGATTTTTGCCATAATCGAGCAGCCCTAGTACAGGGTGAACAGCAACATTAGACGGGAAACAGAGTGAAGTCAGCTTGTTATAATCCAGACTAATAATTCAAACACACTGACATGCACTGAGGACTTCAACCTTGTAATTGATCTCTGGAAACAAACACATCAGAAAGTAATTACAACTACAGCTGACTCCAGAGCAGTGCTACCTAACGAGTCCCACAAGCATTACAACAGGCATGAATTCAAGATGCTATGCTGTAAAACGTGTATTTAAGGCTTAATCCATATTGTTAAAAAGTGTAAGCTCATTGTGTGTCCCTTCTTAAGTGCATTAAACACTCATTTAATTAAAATGGAGATTATAATGACAACCATGCAAACTTCTCCGTGGACACAGACTATCAGTTGCCTGGCAACCATGTTTTTCGTGGAGTTTGGCCCCTGGTTCTGGCTCGCAGGCGGCTTTGAGGGTTTTTCCCGGTGTCTGGTTATCAAATCTGTGAGCTGATGATTCACCTGAGACAGACTTGGAATCAAACCCTCCAGGCTTAAAACCCTCACCAGATCCCGAATGTGTGTTTACACAACCTCCCAGACCGAAGGGGGAGGGCACCAGGATTTGGGTTTTCTGCAATCCCCCCGAGCAAGGAAACTATTTCTGTTCAACCCAGAAGCTTATATGGAACATTATTAAGTGTCACAGCTTATGACCAGCCTCCTATTACAAATCATTTCCATGGAAGTGTTTTTCTAGTGCCTTCTAGTTTGAGTGTGCTTAGGTAGAAAGAAAAGTCCCTGAACCTTTGATGTCACTTGAACAAGACGACTTATGGGATTACATTGCTGAAATAATGGTGTTTTGTTGTTAGTAAGATAAAATGATCCCATACCATCCTCACTTTCTTCATAGGCAGGATTGATGAGCCCCGGCTCAGGCTGATCTCTGGTGGGGTTTTGGGAAAGTGTTGCTGATTGTTTAGCGTCAGCAGACGACTCCCCGTCACTCTTACGTCCTTTTAGCTCGTTCCACGAGGGCCTCTTCCTCTTCTCTGCTTCCTCCCTCAGTCTTCTAAAAACAGGACATCTGGGCGCAAGGAGGAAACAAGTAAAGACAATGATATGGCTGATGATAGACCAGTGGTTTACTCTCTTAGAAACAACACAATCTTTATGATGATTTGAAGGGTATGTTCTTAAATGTTTGATGTTAACAAGAAGTGGTAGAATGGATTGAACACAGAGAAGAGAGAAAGATCATTATCAAAAGTGTTTTGAGATGACAAAAGACAGGACTATTTATGCACTGGGCTCAGAATAGAAGCACTATGCAGATGAGAAGCCGGTTTTACTGCATTGCAGAGAGTCTGTGAGACAGGTTGAGTCTGATTAAGTCAGTCAGAGAGCTGGACTGAACTTTGTCTCCTCATTGTTTGCACAGAGCAGCTGCAGCAGGACTATCTGCCTCCCGCAACTGACCACGTCATGGCTGACCACCAGGATGATAAGCACCACACTGGCCATGTGAAAAACAAGACGACTGACTTGCACTTTGCCTTGAGCTCCATAATTAGAAGTGTGTGTGTTCATAGAGGGACTGAGCTAACAGGAGCTTTGAGAGGGGGAAACACAGCCTTTAAAAGGACATAAAGAGGAGAAACAAAACAGTGGGGACAGTTATTTCCCATTCCTGAGCAGTAGTAAGCATTCTTTAGGCATGACTTACACTTGTTATACTTTGTGTGGGGATGCTAGCGCGCAGTACATGTATTTGGGTTTAATAGGCCTTACAATAAAATGCATCAAGTCTAAGGAATAGTTTGACATATAGAAAAATACACTATTTTGGCTGATATCCTAATGCCACGCTGACATTTTGGATTTTATACCTCAATTGTTTACAGTTCAAACCAACAAGACATAAGTCTCAATAAGTGAACTTTGCAGGTAGGCAGGCAAACCAAACTAAGTTGCATGTTTCCCCCACGTTTTAGTCTGTATGCTAAGCTAAGCAGCTGTAGTTATATGTAATACAACTCTAGAAGGAATTAGGTCGTTGTCATATGATGAATTATTACTCTGTGCTCACTGCGTTGTTTACATGCCCACAACCTTGCTCTATAATATATATTCTAAATGTAATATACAACTCTTCAGATGTAATCCCTGATACGCCTTGGCCTTCATTTGAACCTGTGCCTCAAATCCCTGCTTAAAGTCTCTCTGTGCTTCATGACATATTTATGAAATCCAGAACCAACTAAACTGATTCTTATTCCTCTTATCCACGTATTACATTCATGGTGTATAAAACAATATATATTGTATTAAGCGAGTGTATTTTTCCCTTCTGCAGCATAACACTTTTGCTCATGGCAAGGTTACTATATTGCAGCAAATTGCAGCTATTACAAGGGTTACCGAAGGTTCAAAAGTAGTATTTACAAGCACGATTGCATTACATAGTAGGGATGCTCATGATTGACTGAAAACCCTGTTGTGTTTGACAAAGACAGGGAACATATATTCTTGTGTTTCCGTCTCGCACACTGTGACCATTCAATGAGACAGGTTAAGGCTTCATAATATCCAATAACACTGCTGTCTCGACCCCTCAGCGTCCCGCCCAGGGTCTTACCTGTTGTGCAGGTGCGGCTGCAGCTCGCAGCGCTGCATCTTCAGCTGACACTCTGCAGAGTGGGGACACATCACCGTCAGCTTGTCCAGCAGGTTCCTGACCAGCAGACTGGAGGGACGGCACTGATGTAACTGCAGCCGCTGGCGGTCCACGGGGCAGAAGTCCTGCTCCTTCAAGAAGTTGCTCAGACAGTGAAAGCAGTATGTGTGGCCACAAGGGGTGTCCATAGGTCTGAGGAGGGGCTGCAGGCAGATGTGGCAAACCAGTTCATCATCCACCTCGTCCTGATACTCATACAGGTGGCAGTCCGAGCCCTCGTGCTGCTGCCCGCACTCCTTACACACTCTCGCCCACGACAGACCTGCAGCGCTACTGCTGCCGGCTACTTTAGCTTCTGTTGTAGCCATTGGCGGAAGAAGATCTGTACGAAGCTCTCTGGAAATGTTGTGCGTCTTTTATCTCCTTAAAAACTGTCCGTGTCCAGTCATAAGTCTGCCTGTCCAGATATACAATCCATTCAAGCGTGATGATGATCCAGAGTCGACAATGTTATCTCCATGTCTTCCTTTGGATTTTCTGTAGAGAGAGAAATACTGTCAAGTCTTTTGTAGAAGTTGGATTATTCTTACGTGACCCTGCAAGCTCCACAGGAAATGACAAATCCACAGAGCAGCAGCAATATGGCAGCAAGCCGCAGCTGCTTCCTCTCAGTTAGTTTCCTGAGGGACAAAAATAATTCGCATTTCTCGTGCTTCACAGTGAAAATGGCTAAACTGTGTGAAATGAGGCAAGAAAACGAACTAAAGTCAAACCCCAGCTAATGGGAAGGAACAAAGGCATGGCACTACACGAGAGAAAGAATTCTGAATGAACTGGGCAGAAATGCAACCCCCATCACTAATGACCTCTTGCACCCGATCGGCAGTGGTCTCCATCCCTTTGTGGAGCTCCTAATCTCCTTTAATTCTCTCATAAGGAGAGGGCTGATTAGGATCGCATTCTTTGGAGAAACTTTAAACCCAGCCCTCCACATAAGAACAAATGTATTCATTAAAAAACTAATTATAACCTCCACCAAATACGTTAAAGTAGATCATATATAATCTACCCTGTATAATACACTGCATCCTTTCAAACAGCATGTGTTGGGATTTTAAATGAAATTAAATTTAAAGAGAAAACTTTTGTTCAACTGCTTGTTAAGATTAGAAGCAAAACGTGCCATTTCAGTTGCTATAAATGGCTTTTCACAGAAAAGAACAAAACGGCATCAAATATAACCTGAAAATGTATCCTAAAAACACAAAAAGGAGTACAGAAAACTGTTCCCATGCACATTACCACATCTACATAAGAGAAAAATAAGCCACCACAGTGAACTCACTACCTTTAGTTTCCAAGAGTCCAGGCACAAAAAGGCTCCTTTATCTTCAGTGTTATTGCCTCAGAGCAACTCACCGAGCTGATATCTTGGTTGTCAAGCACCCAGTAGCCGCTGCACGCAAACACAAGACTCTAACCTCCCAGCTGCCTGAAGCCTGAATGAAACCAGAGCCCTGCCTCTCCAGCAGCACACCGTCTGAATAATGTCTGTGTGTATGAGTGTGTGTGCTTGCCTGTGTGTGTCGCCGCATATCTGTGTGCATGAGCATGGATGTGTGTGAGCTCCGGCTGCACCGCTGTAAGGAATGCAGAGGGGATTTGGTGTAACTAGGCAGAGTGAGAGGAGAGTGTTCCTTCGTGAGTGTGTGTGTGTGTGTGTGTGTGTGTGTGTGTGTGTGTGTGTGTGTGTGTGTGTGTGTGTGTGTGTGTGTGTGTGTGTGTGTGTGTGTGTGTGTGTGTGTGTGTGTGTGTGTGTGTGTGTGTGTGTGTGTGTGTGTGTGTGTGTGTGTGTGTGTGTGTGTGTGTGTGTGTGTGTGTGTGTGTGTGTGTGTGTGTGTGTGTGTGTGTGGCTCAGACTGCTGATGTTGCACTACTCCAGGTGAAGTACTCTCAATAGCTGACTGACTGATGGCCAACACACGGGACCCATTACTAATATTTGTGCGCACACTTTTCCACATGCGTGCACTCTGGCTGAGGTCACACTGGACTTCTTTCTCTCTTTGCATAAGTGATACCTCGTCCTGTAACCGATAGGGGTCATGGATCCTGTAGCACGGAGAAGGAAGCGCAGTACGAACCAGGCTGTTCTGCAATTAATTTGAAACCACAAGACAGGGCGGCACGCCATGTGGAAAATATGCAAACACTTTATTGAATATCGCGAAAAAGGATAAAAAAAAAAACTGATATTAAAGTGTATTCAGTTCTGCCTTTTTGCTGCTTTCAGTTGACAACTCAAACACAACAAAGTGCCTGTTTATTTAAAAAAGTAAGGAAATGATGTCCATTATAGTTAACTGAACAAATTGAACCTAACACAAAAAGCATTTCTAAATTAATGTTAACAAAGAGCAGTTTTACGCTTTACTCTCTCTTTACTCACTTTCAACTATAATTAAAAAAACAAAACTTAGTGCAGTATTTGTGTTTATCACGCATGCTGATATTGCGTTGTTTTGCACGAAAGAAAACGATATATCTTGCAGCCTTAGTTCAAGAATGTGAAAAAAGTGATCAAAAGACATCTAATCCACTAACCCCTCGTCCCACATCCACCTAGCTTGCACATTTTACTTTCGTTGATATTTTTCTTCTTTACTTGCTTGTAAAGCACTTTGAGCACCAGGAAAAGCGCTATATAAATAACATTATTATTATTATTAATAATACACTTACATTAAACACACAATGCTGCAAATAGCCGAGCTTGTTCTCTTGTCAAAAACACATTCCCATTTGTATATCTCTTCATACCTAAGGTGTATTAGTTGCTTTTGGATTAAGTGTCGTGCACATCTGGCCACAGAGAGCATCCAATGGGTTTCAGCGAGGTTGAGGCATGTCTTCATTAGAGCAGAGGTCATCTCCACAGGAAGACGTACAGCGACCCTGGAGATTACTGGTCCCCTCCTGCTCATTGTATCTAAAGGTGGCGGCCACTGAACCATCTATCACTGTCCACTTATACATCACTGACACAGCAGTAAATATCACCGTGTTCCTCAAGGATACAGCATGACATCAATAAAAGGTGCCCGTCTCTCTTGAGACCCTACATGTGAAACGGAGACTCTGTAAGGATTAGTTAATAACCTGATTAGTCGATTGATTACTCCATTAACTATTAGCAGCATTTAAATGTAAATCTGGCTAATTTTCTTCATTTTGTATCATAACAAAGTAAATATTTTGGAGTTTTGGACTGTTGGTCAGACACGTTAGACCCTGGCTGTGAATTTTCTAAATGTTTCGTAAATTAGACCGAATGACTAATTTAGAAAATAATTTACAGACAACTTGATCAATCAAGGAACTGTTGCAACTCTAAACTGAATATACTTGTGTTTTTGAGTGTTGTTTAGAGATACCAGGACATCTAATGAGCAAAGACATCACCTTAGGATGTTTGTTTATTAATTTTGACAAGACTGAACAAGTTACTGGTTAATGAAACAAATTAATGTATTAGCAATAAAGAACATAATAATTACTCAGCCCTAGAAGATTGTAAGTGGGTTCCAACCATCTACTATTTTCAATAAAAAATCCTTTAGTCTTCAGTTTCTTTGAGAAAGTTTGCATCAACATCTCCATTAATCAACGTCAACATCACAAGTATGTGTACTTATACTAATCCTGCACTACAGCTAGGACATGATTTCACAGAAATCCCACACTTAAACATTTTATACTACAGTTAAAGCCCATGTTTGTGGAGCTTAAAACACAAGGCAGCTTTAAAATAGACAAGGTGAAAAATGTTTTTACAGGTTTAGAGCCAACCAAAGCACAGCCAGCCTTAACGAGGGACCTTATCCAAATCAAATGTCTTGTAATCATGTGACAGTGTAAGCTTTCGCGGGGGAAATGTCTGTTTCCCAACAGCATCCTCCAGTCTCCCACAGGATTACCAGAGGTGGTGTTCCTTTAAAGCTGAGCCGAATCACTCGCTCTGATGGTCGGTGTGAGTGAGTCACATGGGCTGCCACGCCCGCAGTGAACGCACGCCATCGACAAATAATTTCTCCATGAGTCCATGTGAAAGGAGGTGTGTCGCGTCTACCTGTGCCTTACAACTATGTCTAGTACGTACAATATAATAGAGCACATGTAATGGAAAAAATAGATCTAAGAGGTGAATGACTCTTAATCCTCAATTAGGTATGACATAATGATGGAAAGATCCAACATGTCTGAGATTAAAAAGTTACACAATACTTGTGTCTATCAGTAATATAATAATATACAATTGTTTCATGTGTTTAAGCTCTGTTTGAATATTATGTGACTGCTATGGCAACACCATGCAAAGCTTCCTGCTTTCAACACAATGACCAATATTTGCATTGCATATCTGAAATAATCAACAAAACAAATCATCTGAGTGGCAATAAAAACATCGCTCACCAAATTGTTTCCCAATGCAACTTCATTCCATTTTTTTATATAACCGCCCCAGTTGTATTCTCAGCCTCATGCAGACCCACACGTGGTACCAGTGTCTCCCCGAGATGTCACACATGGAGGTTAAGCTTATGTTCACAGGGCGACTGAGCCTCCTACTGTACGACAGCCTGCCTATACCAAACAAACACCACCCATGGCCTTAACTTATCATCAGCATCTGTGTTTCCTTTGTACTCAGCTTGAAGGGCATAAGGTAACAGTTATTCCTCAACAAAAGCCCTCTGAACATTCGTCATTTAGCACCATTCACTGGACCAACCAATGCAAACAGAAACAAGTGTTATTACTCAGCTGATGATTGAGTTAGCTCAAAATATAAATGGTCAAACCAGGCTGGATTGGATCTTGATGTACCAAACAGGACAACAAGTACATAGTGACCTTCACAACTCGTCTTTAAATCTAGCAACAGCTACTGCAGACATATCACATACACAATAATACTTTAAGTTAAACATTAATACTGTAACTTCATAGAAATATTACAAGAGGTGAATTTGGTTTACCCTTGTTGAAATCTACTGTAAAGAAAATATTTTGAACTGCATAGCTGTACATAATCACTAGTAAATATGGACAATATGAATTATCATATTATCCATAAAATAATGGGTTATGTAAAATTGCAACATTATGGTTGTCAAGATAATTAGTTGTAACTCTTCCAAATACCAATGCATCTGATTTATAAAATATGTTGATGTAGATGTTGCTATATTACATATTGTATTGCTGTAATATCGTATTTAGTATTCTTCTATACGACTACATTATATTTCCATATTATACAGACAAAAAGTACTAATACTATTACAAAACCAACCATATAATATATCAGTCTGGCGTATACTGTTTTATTACTAAATGTGCTGCTATCAATTGTATATACTATTACATATTATATTTATTATCTCCTAAATGTCCCATCTAGGGATCAATGTATCGGCTTATCAAATCATATTTGATTAACTGACATGTTATGTATGTTAAATAATTAACAGTAGCAACTGCCATCAGATAACACTAGTGTTGTGTGTTAGGGTAAAAAGTAGGCTACAGTATTTCACTGACGTATAAATAAGATTTACATGGAGTGAGGTGCATACAAAAAGCCACTTGAGTAAATGAAGGTTGTGACTTTCCATCACTGATGGTGACGATGACGATACCCATTTCAAAATCCATTTACCACTTGATATATGAAAAGCTGCTCAATAACAGCAACAAGGACATGTTCCCTCACTTTCCTGCCCTGCCTGATGTGTGTTGTCACTGGGACCATAAATAACTCACTCCCCCCCCCCCCCTGTTGTCAGCCCATGTCTGCTGCTTTGGTCTTAATCACAACAGCACTATGTGACAGATCCAGATGACAGAAGAGGTAATAAAGGTAACCTTCACAGGTATCAGGCAGGTGGACCACATGCCATGGCTTCACCTTCAGCTGCTCAGACACCGCTAACAGCTACACACCTTCAAACTCACTTTCTGAGTGAATACCTGCCCTAATACAACTATATTTAGCCATACAACACAAGGTTTGAATACACATACAAGGGTGAAGCAGCTTTAGGTGGTGTTAGTTCTCAAAGTAAGACATATTTTGCTCATAAGGAGACCGAAACTCGCCTTACCTGTGTGAAGGTTGTTTTCCGGAAGCAGCTAACGTGTCGCTAGCTGAAACAAAGAGATCCCTGTGAACTCACTGAATTATAAAAAGATACATCTAACAAAATACTGGAACAGCATTTACTCTGTCGAAGTTTTCACTGGCGAAATCTTTCGCTGCATTGTTGTGGAGTGGTTATCCCAGGCTGTCCCCCAGGTGTAGTTCAACCTACAGGCGAGGACTGGGCGACTTTCCCAGTTTCGAGCAAACATACTTCAGAGCAACACACCGAGCAGCAGCAGCAGCACAGGAAGGAGAGTAGCATGCAGGTGGACACACTGTTCTGTTACAGTGTGTTCACTCAGGCAGTGATGCTTTTTCACCCACTTATTACAGCAAATGTTCGCCATTCCTTTATGAAATAACCTCGAACTGTTATTATCTTGCATGCAGAATTGTGTCTGCTTCATAACAACAACAACGTATCGCCAAGATTATGTTGCATGTTAATAGAGGTGGGAAGTAACTATGTACATTTACTCAAGTAGACTGTTAAACACATGCACTTTTGAAAGAACATCCATAACATTCATCTGTTTGCAACTCATATCAATATTCCAATTACTATAGACTATTCTGCACTTTCAATTATATTATATTTTATTGTATTAACCTGTACTATTTTATCAGTTTTATTGTGTTGCACTGTTGGAGGAGCCTGTGACCTAAGAATGTAATTGTCATAACTACACTGTCGCTAAGCACAAAGGACAATAAAAGCCTTGAAACCATATGTACTGTTTTGAGGGACTTGTACTTTACTTGAATATTTCCATTTGATGGTACTTTGTATTTCTACTTCACTACAATTCAGAGGTAGATTGTGTACTTTTACTCCACTACATTTATTTTGTACCTTTAGTTTTAAATACTTGGATTAATGGTGTGAAATATAATCACTTTAGTTTCACCTGAATTAACATTCACAAGCAACCCTGCAGTGTACAAAGCAATTACAACTAGCTGCACCTTTACCAGCTTTGATAACACTTTAATGCATCAATAATAGAATCAAAACATATTATTCTGAAATGAGCAAATTTGCATAATGAGTACTTTTGATACTTATTCTGTTGTACTTTTACTTGAGTACAATTTTGGATGCACAACCTTTACTTCAATCCGAGTATTCTTACAGTACTTCTACTTTTACACAATTACAAGATCTGAGTACTTATACCATCTCTGTATGTTAGTGGTTTGGAAGAGGTATTCTAAAATGCACAACTCAACTAAGTTCTGCATTCAAAATGTTACAATAAAAGTTCAAATCTATTCTAAGCAAAATTCATTTAAAGTATTTAAATGTAGTCTTTTCCAAATGCTGAATATCATTATTAAATTGTTCCCTGTTTAATAGTCAAAAGTAACTCAATTGACTAAATTAATGGAAGTGCTGTACAATTTTTACCTATAATTGTACTTGAACCTTATACTTCTTTTCCACTTAACGTTTATGAAAATATTTCACTTTTACTTTAATTTTCTTTAAGTAAGTAGTAACATTTAACATTTGATATGTTACAAGGAAATGATGCAGTACTGTGGTGGCATTTGTATTCATGAAATGTGGATGAAGAATCAAACCATTCAGCTGTCTTTGTCATATTTTATTTCTTGCAAGAAAAGTCAATCAGTCATACAGTGAGCATACAGTCTGCAGAGTGAAGGACGAAGAGTAGAGTTTAGGTTTCATATTTAAACAGAGAGGAGGAAAGGGGAGTCAAGCTTGGCAATAATGAAAGGAGTATTCTTGAAGTTGTGGAGGCAGTATCAGGATGTTCTCAGTTCAACAGAAGTTGAAGGTCATACTGTTGGTGCACTAGCGTGTAACTAACAATCAAAAAACTTCTTATTAAGGACTTTTCCCAAGCTTAGCAAAGACGTGAAAGCTAAATAGAGATAAATATTAGCAAGTAAGAATCACACAATGATATCATTAAAGTAAGTAAGTCAGCAAAATACTTACAATGATTCATTCTCTACATTTATTTATCTTTAGCTTCTAGTTACTGGGCTTATTTTCACTCTTGATTTTAAAAAAATCAAGTGAAATATGATTCATTGTAGGTTAGGAAACCCAGCAGTAAATTCACTTAATATAATAATCCCAACAATAACATGTTGCAACATTAAAGTGATATACTCATCATTACAACATAATCCAGTAATATCATTTATATGATAATGTGGATGAAGCTACTTTACATTTTTATGCGGATGATACTGTGATGTATTGTGCAGGTCCCTCTATTAAAGAGGCTGTTGTTAAATTACAAGCTGTTTTTAACATGATTCAGACTCAGTTCTCTGAATTAAAGCTTCTTTTAAATGTGGATAAAACCAAGGTAATGCTCTTTTCAAAAGCTAAAAAGACACCAGAGCCTGTTTTAGATATTGTAACTACGCAAGGAACAAAACTTGAAGTTGTTGCCTGTTACAAATACCTTGGTATCTGGCTTGATGATTGTCTCTCTTTTAAACTTCATGTCAATAACCTGCTTCAAAAACTGAGGGTTAGGCTAGGTTTCTTTTTCAGAAACAAGTCCTGTTTCTCGCTTGAGGCCAGGAAAAGGCTCTGTGACCTTTTTACCTGTGCTGGACTATGGGGATTTGTTGTATATGAATGCACCTGCCAATTACCTGAGCAAATTGGATGCTGCGTATCACAGTGCTCTGAGATTTGTCACAAATTGTAAAGCGCTTACACATCACTGTACACTGTATACCAAGGCAGGTTTACCATCACTCTCTGTACGGAGGCTCAGTCATTGGTACACGTTTATCTATAAAGCTTTGTTGGGTAAACTCCCGTATTATATCTGCTCTCTGATAACACAGAGAGTTGCAAGCAGCTATTGTCTGAGATCGCATGATGTAGTCTTGTTAGATGTGCCAAGAGCAAAGACTGTCTTAGGTAAGACAGCTTTTATGTGCGCAGCTCCACTTGCTTGGAACAATCTTCAGCAAGAATTGAAACTGAGCAATCTCATTCCTCTGCATGTTTTTAAAGCTAGGCTAAATGAAATGCTTGCTGATACAATGGGCACTTGTAAATGTCTATAACTATGTATCCTGTAAATATAATGTATAATGTCCTTTATTGTTTTATGTTTCATGTGGAATCTATATGCTGCAGGTCTCCCTTGTATGTGTGTATGCTGCAGGACCAATCTGGTTAAATAAAGGTTTGAAATGAAATGAAATATGAAACTGAAATGGACCATTCTACATCATGAGTAACTTTAATGCTTATTCTTTTTTCTTCTAATTGAGTAAGATTTGAATGCAGGGCTTTAACTTAAAGCAGTGTCCTCCAATGCCACTGCATTTTAGAGACACTAAAAAAACGTTCAAACATTTGAAATAGTATATATTGTATATTTGCTTCCTACCAGCATACATTCAAAGCTTCCTGTCTTATCAGAACATTACATACTATTAAATCATTAGCTGGAAACAAAAATGTTATAGAGCTTCCACATTGCATTGTGAAGGAGGACTCTGTTCAAATCTCTGATAAGGCAGAAATGCTTGGTTGTTTTAATGAACATTTGGTTGCTTCTGGTTCACTGTTTACCTCGCAGAACATAGCTCAAGGAGCCACTGGTCACTCTGACGGTGGTATCTAGGAGGGTGAACCGTTTCCTTTTATTCCAGTAACAGTCTCAGAGGTGCATAAAGCCCTGAAAAGTTTGGAACCAAGAAAATCAGCAGGTCCTGACAACCTGGAGCTGTACTTTTTAAAGTTAGCAGCTGATTTTATAGCTTTGCCCTTGGCTTATCTTTTTAATCTGTCCATGGAGACAAACGAAATTGCCCTTATTTAGAAATCTGCTTTTGTTCTCCCACTGTTAAAAGGGGGTGACCCCACTCTCCTAAACAACTACAGACCCATCTCCAAATTATGTGTTTTAAATAAAGTGCTGGAATCACTGGTCAATTTCCAACTGAAGGAGTTTTTATCAACAAATAATATTTGATCTGACTTTCAATCTGGTTTTAGGAAAAAACACAGCACTACAACAGCTGCCTTAAAAGTAGTAAATCAATAGAGAGCATTGCGCATCACTTTTTATTGACTTGTCAAAGGCTTTTGATACAGTTTATCATGCCTTACTGTCACAAAGACTCGTTAGCATCGGTCTTTCAGGTAACGCTGTCTGTTGGTTCGAGAACTATCCATCATGGAGATCACAGTGTGTGTGGGCAGAAGGCTTAACTTCAACATCTCTTCAGGTATCCAAGGGTGTGCCACAGGGATCTGTTTTAGGACCATTGTTATTTATAATTTACATTAACAGTCTTAATAACAATGTTTTGAATGCAAATTTGCATTTTTATGCAGATGATACAGTTATTTATTGTTCTGCGTCCACCCCGAAGCAGGCTCTTTGTCAGCTCCAGAATGCTTTTAACATTGTACAATCCAATATGAGTGATTTGAAACTTGTTTTAAATGCTGCCAAGACAAAGCTAAGGATGTTCTCGAAAGCAAAACCCAAGGTCTTGAACCTTCCTCCTATCACCACCTTTGCAGGGGTCGGAGATTGAATCTGTGTTGCAGTATAAGTATCTTGGAGTTATAATTGACAATTCACTTTCTTTTAAACCACACATTGGGGAACTCTTGAGAAAATTAAGAATAGGTTTTTTCTTTAGAAACAAGTCCTGTTTTTCATATGAAGCCAAAAGGAGACTAGTGTCTGCAACCTTTCTGTCTGTGCTGGATTATGGAGATGTGGTTTATATGAATGCATCTTCTCAGTGCCTTCGCTCGCTGGATACCGTCTATCGCGGTGCACTGAGATTCATCACAAACCTCAAAACCTTGATGCACCACTGCAATCTATACACTCGTGTTGGATGGTCTTCCCTGACCACGCGTAGACTGAAACATTGGCACATCCTTATATATAAGGCTATTCTTGGTGCTATTCCCCCTTATCTAAGGATGTACATGAACAGAAAATACACAGGATCCTATCGGCTTCGCTCCGAGAACTTTTTCCTTTTAACTGCACCAAAGGTCCGTACTGAACTGGGGGAAAGGGCGTTCAGTTAGGCTGCCCCTCAAGCTTGGAACCTGCTTCAAACTAAGCTGAAACTCAGAGAGCTGGTCTCATTAAACACACTCAAAGCAACTTTAACTGACCTTGAAGCAGGCCGCTGTGTCTGTAAATGCTTTGACTAATCTCGGTGTATGACTGTGTTGTGTGTTTTTTCTTTGTTTTTTTAAAAATCATCTGTAACTGTAAAATTGTCTGTAACTGTGGTGTTACCATTCTTGGGCCAGGACTCTCGTGAAAAAGAGATTTTTAATCTCAATGAGACCTATCCTGGTTAAATAAAGGTAAAATAAAAATAAATAAAAACATCTGTAAGGGAACATCTGGATGCTGCTGAATAGAAAAAGACTGGTAGTTTTGGGACTGCCAGTTAAAAGGACTGTGACACACGCACACGGTGTTAAGCAGCACCCCTGCAGAATAGAAGGGAAGTCTCTGTGCCATAAAACTTCTCTGTGAAGGCCTGTTTCCCCAAAGGATTTATAGCGGTGGTAGGAAACCTCAATACAAAGTGACATTTGCTGATATAAGCTCACAGAATGAGACACTCCATTGTGGCAATACAGATGTCTTTATAGGGTTAATGGGAAATGCAATGATGTATATAAAAGAATATTATTTTTAACTGCTACACATATTAAAAAGTAATGCACATACTGTATTCAGTGGCACATACACCAAACACTTTCCTGAAACAATTATCCTTTATTCCCCTTTTGAACGTGATACATTGCAAAAGACAAATACAGTTAAACATTTAATCTGAACAACATCTGGCACCCTCGATTCAGAAAAGAAAACAATTTAGAATAATTTACATTTTAAACTAGTAAATATCAAAATGTACATACACTTAAAGTGGTTATACTTCATGGGAACACCTTTGGCTGTCAGAATTAGACGTAGTATGCAACAAACATTGTTTACAACAACTCAACAGCACAATGGTACCTGATAAATAGGGTCTGGGTTTGAGGGTCTTAGTCATGGTTGTCTGCATAGATAAGAAAGAGTGACACCATGTGTTAAGAAGAGGTATCATAACTGAGTTGCTAAAAAAATAACTCAGAAATGTTAAACTTAATGGCTTCAGTTGTAGATTTACAATATGGCAGCCGAGTAATTAATTAGTTGATTAATGGACTGGAGTTAAGTTGTCTCTCATAGATTATGACATGACCTAATTACCATTCAAATGTAAGATATTAGATGTTTTGTAGACATGGTGTGTAACTGCCTTTTCACTTGCCTTGTCTGTCTTTTGATTTTGTGAAATTGCACCTCGAGGCGTTAAATGTGGTCTTTTACTGATGGGAAACTTGGAAGTGGGGTGAAAACACAGAGACAAGATAAACACTGACCTTACAATACAATACATCCTGAAGCTCTGTCTCGCTCACACTCTCTCGCACACACACACACGCACACGCACACGCACACACACACACACACACACACACACACACACACACACACACACACACACACACACACACACACACACACACACACACACACACACACACACACACATACTGTTTGAGCTGCGTTACCAACAAACAAGTAGTGGCTGTTTGTCTTTGCTTGGATCAGTAAACATCCTCAACACAAACAAGTTCCTCTGGAGTGAGAGAGGAGAAACTCACACCGTCAGGGCAGCTGCACTCTCACTCCACCGCGGCCTTTGAAGTCCTTCAGAGAGAACAGATAATGAAGGCCCCTTACATCTTAATTCTTTTAATAGGAGCATGGATGTAACAGGTTGCTGACACTTTGCTGTCATTGTCTCTGCTTAATGTAAACTAAGGACACGTTCAAAAGAAATTATAATTCTTATTGTTCATTTTTGATGAGAAACATGATGCAATTTGCCTAAATAAATAATCAAACCTCTCGAGTGGGTGCTTACTAAAAAATATTAAAAGCTTCTGAAAATAACCCAAAAATATAGTCTGTATTTCTCTTACTGTCGACTAATCTCACTGAAAGAAAAAAACAAAGTACAGTACAATCATTCAAATTCAGTACTGAAGATATACATATATACATATATATTTTAAATAAAACAGCTTAAACTGTACTGGACACTTTGGTTCATAGCAGACATGATAAACAGAGAACGTTTGTTGGTGACTGCTTTCTGCTGCATACATACTGCTCTGGCTGGCAGAGAAGTCCCTGCTCCATATTTCTCTTTTGTTAACTGGGCTTATAACTTCCCACTGTACATTTTACATTTATAATTAATCTAATATGCCATTCTTGAACACTAAATGTAAATAATATCCTACCTTAAATTGTGTTAGATGTAATTTGGACCGTCAATAGTGTTTTATTTCTCACATAATTTACAGATTTGTATCTTCACGTCATCTTTTCTATTTTCACTCTTTTAGTTCTCTTTTATCTTCTATTTTGAGATGCTTATATTGTTAACTTAACAACTTATTAACTGTTTATTTTCTACTCTTTTCTATTTGTAATTATGTGCAATACTTTGTTTAACATGCTGCTGCAACAAAAACATTTCCCATTTTGGGGTCAATAAAGTATATTTTATCTTATATTCTGCATATTTTCTGCAGCAGGAAAATGCTAAACTAAAGTGGTGGTGGAAAATAACTTAGACCATTTACTTCAGACTAGCAACACCATATTGTAGAAATATTCAGTGAAAATCCTGCATTTGAAATCCTACAGGTGAGTGAGTAAGTACAAAGTATTAGCAAGAAATTATAGTTAAATAACAAAAAGAAAATGTACTTATCCTGCACTTAATGTGACAGCCCATTTTAGAATAATATATTATAAAATATTTGTTTAGAACTATTCACGCATTAATGTATTAATTACTTTAATGCTGACTTTTCTTTCATCACATACTGTATACTGCCTGGTAGCTTGTACATTTCATCAAACAATCAATACAGTTTATCTTAACTTAGAGTACAAGTAATACATTATATCATATGTGTTGATACATTGTATTATTAATCTGAACCCTCAAAGTAGCTCTCATATAAAGGAACATATTTAATTGGAGTGGAATAATTGAAAAATTCAAGTAAAATACAAGTACTTTAAAACTCTTCTGTACTTGCATAAATGAAATTATGTATTGTCCACCACTGCCCACAGTCATTGTAATGAAGGAACATGTCTAGTGGTGATGTGTTTTGTCCTATATGGAGCTCTACCGCAGCAACACAGACTGAATATCCTCCAAATTGTCCTTAAACTTCCGAGTACTAAACCTCACTTGGCCGTATTTTGTAAAACAGAATGAGGCTTTGGATAAAAGTGTATATGCTCTTTTGTTTTTAACTGTTGCTATGAAACCAAGGACAGTTAAACTCGGCAGCAGCTTGCTAACCTCCCCTCTGGCTACAGCAGACTCAAAGACCCTCCTCCATCTTGCCCTGGGTGATACAGCAAAGCATTTGGTTCGGGCCACAGCTTGCACTGCAGCCCCAGGTCGTGTCTGGCCTCCTCATGATGACTTTTAATCAGTGACTTATGGGACAAAACTGCACCAAACCACAGTGACATCCAAGCTTTTCCTCAGAGGGCCCACATTCATTTTATAGGATTTTGAATTAATTACCTGACAATGGATCTTCAGAAAACAGATTAAAGGATCAGAGAAAATCTGGCATTATTTGTGCTTTCTGGTACAAGCCAAAAGCTAAACAAGTAAAGAATGCTACCACAGCGTGAAATCCAAAGGACAACAAGCTTGTTTGTGTGTGCATCAGAAGAGCCATTCCAGTCTTCCCTGTGTAAATATGCTTAGCTCCAGATGATCTTCAAGGATGCGCTTGTTTGTACCTGCCGTGTCGTTCTGCTCGTCCGCCCAGCATGACACCCTGTAGCCCAGGATCAGCCCCTCTGAGATCAAAAGACCTTGGTGATTCTTATCAGATAATATTCTTGTTCGCCTTCCCTCCCCTTTGAGTCCAGCCTCCTCACACTGTTGACCTGAACCATGCACACTGTTCCTTATGGCCCTTTGGCCTTTCCTCTTCTTATCACCGTGATGGCCAGGCCATGATAAGGCAGGTCCAGCCTCGGGATAGAAGGAGGGTACTGTCCACTCTTTTTAAAACGTCACAGTTGCATAACTCGGACACTTCAGGGCAGTAAAGAGGTTATCTCAGCTCTCAGTGGTACTATGTTTTACACACTCACAAAAAAGGCAAAAGTGAGATATCTCCCACCATGCAAATGATGTTGATCATAAATGTGTTCTGACTTGTAACGGATCAATTGAAGTGTCTACACATACAAAAGAACCACATCAGTCACATTTTATTATTGGAATTGAAATGTTGTATGTATCATTATGTTTTATGCTTTTGTGAATTTGAATCCGGTTGACATCTGATCTTATTGTTGTCATCTTCTTTGTTCAAGGAGGCTGAAACTTGCTTTAACAAAGATACTTTTACTGACATGTGACAACATGCATGTGTGTCAGTTTTTGTGTGCGTTTATGAGTATGCCGGCTGAGCAGACAGACAGAGGGGACTGGTGTCCAAAGTCACGACCCTGCTCTGACCTGGATGAAGGAAATGGTCACGCTGCTCGAGACAAAGCAGGGCAAAGGAGAGTCTGAGGGGCTGGCTGGTCAGCCTCTAACAATGGGTCCGTGCTCTAAGACCGCGGGCCACACAAAAGCCAGAGAAACCCCCTCCTTCCCACTCCCACATTGCAATAGAACTGGCATTTCACACTGGCCTGTGAACAGCCATTCAATCAAACTACTGTTTAACCTGACCCCTGGCCTACACAGAAATCAAGATGAGTCTGGCGGGATGTATTTAGGTAACTGGCCTCTCTGGCTTTACTCCAACCGTCAGCTACAACACAACTCTGTCTTTACCTCAGTTAATATTGACTCTTATCTATAAATGCAATATGTTTCCCATTTTGTGATTACTGCTCAAAATCTGATTCAGAATCTGTTTTATTGACAAGTAAGTTTATACCAACGAGAAATGTGCATATCAATATATTAAGAGAAAATGGAATTCAAAATAAAAAAGGATAAGATAAAAGAAACATAAATTAAAGAAAAGAACAAAGACAAAAATAAAAATGTGAACAAATACTATAAAGATGTGTTCAAAACATCTGAAATAAAACCAAATGTATAGAAGAAAATATAAAAAATACTATAATATTTGTACAATATATCTTCATAAAAATTAAAGCTGTTTGAAAGAATATTACAATAAGAATGTGAAAAATACTCTAGAAATATAAATACACTATATCTGAATCAAACAAAGCTGCATAAGAGGAACAATAACAATACAGATATAAAAATGCTATAAAAGATGTACATATGTATAATGAAATAGGTGTGAAGTGAAGTCCTGTGAATAATACTTAAACGTGCGTGATCAATAGGCCACCCAATAAATAATGTGTCTAGTGATGGGTGTAAGGGGCTATAGCTCCCTGGGGAAGGAGAGACATCACCAGACCCCTTGTCTGGGTCAACTGCCCTCGAGCCGGGGCTGAGAGCAGCAGCCACATGACCCTCTCGCTTCTCAATAGACTGCTCCTCCCCTCTACCTGTACATGGCTGGGATCAAGGTGTGGGGGCTGCTGCATATCAAACGGAATGGGGCCTTTGATGTGGATGCTAACACAAACACTGTTCTGAGCAGAGTCGTAACAGCTTATTTGTTCCCTTTAGTCATTCATTGAGCTGCTTGTTGAATGTGTATGTCTTCAAAGGGTTGCAGCATGCACCAGTGGTACAGTAGCCGAGGAGGGCCTGAGAGCAGCCCCAGCCTAGTGGGTTGTGGGAAGGCCATCTGGCTTCCTGTTCCTTAGATTTGATATTGATTTATTGGCTGTACATGGGAAGATAAGGGCGCACCAGCTGCCAGAAGTTCTCCTCTGCATCCTCACAGACAATGGGCCTCCTGGTCAACCACATCCTGGGTAAATAGGTAATGCATCATTCCTTGTTCCAAGTTTCAACAAGGCAAAAGTGCAACTAGCAGAACTATATGACAAAATGAAACATTTTGAAATTAACTTGTTTCCTTTTACTCAATGGCACACTCCAAAAAATCCACCACAAAAAACCGAACTTCATTCAAATGTAACTACACATGTTGTGATATTAATCACACGTTAAAAATGATGTATGAATCAGCACTTTCTGTCACAACACAATTAAACTACTTAAGGCTGCATATTTGACACTTGATAGACTGTGTTTACTGGTCTCCAGGGCCGAGGCAACAGTAGTTTCAGTGTTTGTTGTAATAAAGACTGCTCCCATTAATGAGGTGCAAAATTGCATTTACTATTCCTAACAAACCCTGACAACCTTTCACAGTTTAACCCATCACAGAAACCATTAATAGAAAATTAGGCTCTTATGCAAAACAAGTCTCCCGTTCCTGTTAAGTGAGCCGGGGAGCGCTGCAGTTTGGCCTGAGCCTTGTGGGTAGAGGTGTCGGCATGGTGCCACAGTGAATTGTACTTCTGCCTCATTTTTCTCACCAATACACCCCCCACTCTTAAAAAAAGACACACTCACATACAGACAGACTCTGGTGTCACCCACCCCCACCCTTTCTTCCCTTTCCCCTCCCCTGCCAACACAAGCCTGTGATGTGACTGTCTCAGATAATGAGGTGAGAATTTTATTGCACCAGTCTGTGAGGATGACAGCGCCCCAGGCCTCCGTGCAGCCTCGCTGGTATCAGGCGCCCTCTGCTGACTGCCCTGAGCTCAGGCTGGGCTCACACACTGCTCCCAGTCTCCTCCAGCAATGCACTTCAAAGTAGGAGATCAAGGGGTGACTTGCGGATGACATGCAGGGAATGACAATGCCTCAGCCAGCCTACACCTACTGCTACGTGCCAGTCCCAGAGACACAAAGGCATACAGGCTTCTCCCGCACTGCTTTGCTTCATGAAGGAAGTTCTCATTCAGCAGGGGTATATACATACAGGAAGAAGGCTCTGCTCTATGTGTATTCTCTATGAATACTGAAGGGTAAAGGCAAAGTGAGGGGCAGAGGAAGGGCAGCAGAGGAGACAGAGTGGCAACAGATTCTTGGCTGGTGTCCTGTTTGATTGCTGAAGCATTAATTGATAAGATATAGCGTCACACCACTTATCTTTAAAGAAAGACTCCTCATTATCTCGTGTATCACAAACCACATATGACAGAGAGATCAAAGACTTTTCAAAGTGGGCTCTTTTATTGCTCTGAGGACCAAAACAAATCATACTTCCACACCCAGAAATTGGATGTAAAGGACTTCTTCTGAATATCATCCTGGCTCTAAAGTTTGCATTGATTTGCTTGTAACATAATTTGAATACCTTTGAACTTAAAAAAAAAAGTAGCCTGGTTGCCTGATATGAATATGAAGTATTACAGTACATACTATTTTACCTTTGATCCAAAAACGTCTTATAAGCCGTAGACATGCTTACGGGAGCAATTCAGGATATCTTGCCCTAGGACACTTTGACATGTTGACTGCAGGGGGTGGGATCGAAGCACTGAACCTATAATTGGAAGATCAGCATTAGCATTAAGTAATTCACCCCCTGAGCTATTGCCCCCTCCAAATATGAATACAGTGTGTGTGCACATCTCAGGGCAGTAATACAGTAATACATTTTGCAATTTTTTCTAGATGGTTTCTTGACCATCACTTATATTACCTCCACTAGATCAAACTTTGGTGTTGAGTTTTCATAAGTGAAAGCTAGTGTCCAATTCACACGCACAGACACACCCTTCCCCCCCCCCCCCCCCCCCCCCCCAGCAGGGGAGTGAGGGAGCCCTCTTGTGATCCGCCTGTCATTTCCTCTGGTTGGCTCTGTTGTTCCAGATAGTCTTTGTGGAGGAGCCAAGTGGTCCAGACAGAAGGTGGGCTCCTGGCATGCTGCTGAGGTTGTTGGCCCGGCAGGGGAGACAGGCCAAGACCCGGAGAAAAACAAACATGGTGCTGAAACAAGACAGGGAGCACAAATCAATGCTGATGAAGTTAGACAGTAAATCAGAGCTGATCCATTAGGTTGAATAAAGAATATAAGAATTTAGCCTGCTGGTTTAGTAACACGTTGACTGTCCTTGCAGATAAAAAAAGGAGGATATTAGAAATAAAACTGAAACGATAAGTTGATTAATCTTATAGTCAATTTACAGAAAGAAATTGCAATTATTTAAAAATCCATAGATAATGTATTTTTCAAGCTAAAGTGACATGAAATGCTATTAAATATGGATATGTTCGGCCTTTCTGTTCTATATCATATTAAACTGAATATATTCAGGTTTTAAACATATAAAAAAGACATAAAAACGTTGATATTTGTTGTATTTTATAGATGAAATGGTTAATCAATCATTAAAAAAAAATGATACGCATATTAACTAGTTGCAGCGTAATTGAACATTTGGATTGATCCAAATTAAATCTCCAACTACAACTCCAAAAACCTCTCCCTTCTTTCATCTTTATCTTTATCTGAGGTACACTTAATTATTAATACATTGAAGCAATGTTATGCTTTTCTATCTAGGACTCTCAGGTCTTTGAGTTGAGCAGTTAATGTCCCAATTATATATCTCTTCATGAGTAGGAGATTCTTATTTCTCCCCCAGGTCCCATGTAAACAATCAAAATGATAATTGCGCCACCTATAGATACAACGTTTCCCCACCAATCCTTTAAATATGTGGCTCCCAACTAGTCTTTAAGGGACCACTCAAAAGGTCAACTGAATATATGAAGTGGTTCGATTCAACAACGTTAACGTGTCTTATTTTATGGAAGTAACTGTGACAAAACTATAAAATGACTATTTCACTGACCACAAGTCTCACTTCCTCCATTCTTATCTCTAAACTCACATTACGGATATATGCTTTCGATCAGAATCAGAAACAGGTTTATTGCCAAGTTGGTTAACTCATACGAGGAATTTGTCTTGGTGTTCTTGGTGCATACATAAACATAAATACATAGCCTACAAATCAAGACAAATGTCCGCAATGTGTCTTATCTAATACCCTCAGAAATTGCTGCCTAATCATAAGATTTATAAATACATTATAAGTAATAAGTCAAATGTTTTCTTATAGAAAAATATCTCACAAACTGGAGACAGTTTGTACACAACATTGCAGTGAAACACAATTGGCCTTTGTCAGTGGTGGAAAGTAACATAATGTACTCAAGCACAGTTTCAATGTACTTGACTTGATTTATATATATATATATATATATGTGTTACGCCACTTTGTTCTTTTAAATTCATTGCATATTGCCACCATACTTAAGTTACTATTTATTTTGCAGATTATTATATGATGCAATTTTCTTAGATGAAAAATGTAATTATATGTAAAGTAGGATACCTAAAGCTAGCTCAAATTCATCCAGCTACAAAATAAAAATACAAAAAAAAGAAAGATAGAAATGCTATTTACATATTAAGACAATAGTAATAACAAATCTAATAGTATAATAGGCAACAAATATGATTTTATGAAATTAAATTGTATTACAATAAATGGTGTGTTTATTTATCCAAAGATTTGTTATGACTGTATTAGAGGATATTAGACTGTATTGTGTTTAAAATAGATTTAACATCTTGTGAGTTTTTAAACCAGGTAAAGAGCGTCCCCTAGTGTCTTTGATACATAACTCCATCTCACCGGTCAAAGCGACGTGTTGTTCTGTCACACAACACCACTGCTGGTCGGGACAGGAGACGGATGCCTTCTCGGTCTCTACATTTAGATGTAGAGACGCACAAACAACTCCTCTGCTGTCCACCGAAAAACTCTGAAATCACCCCAGGAAGCAGACACTTCAGCGGGGATACAAGCAGAGATGGCCTCGGTGAAAAAAGACGACAGACTGACGAGTTCCCAGAGCTTCATGTGCGTCGGTTTCGCCGGGTTTTTCAGCAAAACCTTCACGTCGCCCTTGGAAGTGGTTAAAATAAAAAGTCAGGTGGGCACTTTTCACTGTAAAAGGGGTTTCCTTCAGAGTTTCCTCTTAATCTACCAGAATGAGGGACTTCGAGGATTTTGGAAAGGAAACCTCGCCTCTTGTCTGCGGTTGATCCCCTACACCGCAGTTCACCTCACAACATACAAAAAGTAAGTAAAGTGAACTATACATCGTTTAATCTCAACGTGTTTGTTCTTACAACATCTCTTGTGGGTGTGGTTTTTTTCTTTGTTTTTCTTTGTCTGTAGGCCTATGCTAAATTAGCTCGGTCAAGATTTAGTGGGAAAAGTGTGGCAAAAAGAAAAAGAGAACACATTAACTACCGTAGAAGAATACGTGATCAATGGATTACTTATTAATGTTTTTACACGATAAAATAACTAATAGGGGTTCGTTTAAATAGTCTGTTTACCTCTATTCGTGAAGCTAGATATATACTTCCTGTTTTACCGCACCTTCAAGTTTCACCCAATCAGAAGGCTGTATTTTCTCATTCGATACTGAGGTGACAGGGTTTTGGTTCCCTGAAAGTTGTCTCACAGGCATGATGTTTTCCTGGGGTCTACTCCATAATGCAAGTTTATTTGTATTTAATGTTATTGTTGAATCCAGTAACTATTGTCTGCTGATTTTTTTTTTTTGCTTGATTCTTTGATATAGTTTGGTCTTTGAAATGAACAGGTTACACATTCAGATGTTGTTATTTGTCAATCCAATAATAGTGGGTTGATATACATATCATAGGCCATATCACGATTTAAAAAATATTTCCATTGATTGTTTAGTCTTAACCAGAAGTCAAGCCACAATGAGGTTGTGTTGGCCTTTTTTTTATGCATGGTTTATTGATTAAACAGTACACATTCCTTCATAATGAAAATGTTTTGGTTGGATGCCTAACCATGCGTACGTGTTTATACATAATTAAATGATGTATGCTTGATCCTAGGGAAAATTAAATGTATTCCATTTGCAAGAGTAAGTGTTGCCTGTGAGACTAACGTGAGGGTAATTAACCAACTCTTTATTCCGTCGGGTTACTACCGAACAAATGGAGCCGCAATGCCTATAGCATATCTGGTATAAAGTCTGTACACGTGCAGGACAGTCATACATATTTATGTCTGTTGTGAAGCTGCCACAGTCTGTATGTTCCCTCTCATGCTTCAGGTCACGTGTGCGTTTAGACACAACCGCATCCTGACGTGACAAACCACTGAACCATTGTCTGTACTGTACACCTTGTTCCAGGAGAAGACAACCCTATCCTCTTAAAGACACACACACACACACACACACACACACACACACACACACACACACACACACACACACACACACACACACACACACACACACACACACACACACACACACACACACACACACACACACACACACACACACACACACACACACACACACACACACAGAGTTTAACCACAGAATCAGGTTTATAGGGGTTCAATAACAAGGAATTTGCCTTGTATCACATACATTAAACATATAATAAATATGTTTTCTATTCCAATTTCTTGAGGCATCACTAAACATTTGTACATATTTAAATATTATTATTGTCTCCCTTTAAATGTTGTTAAAGTGACAACAGAATAGTACAGACTTATTTAATTAAAAAACGTACTTGCACCCTAAAAACATTCACTTTCTAATGAATGCAATTTTCCTTCCTGTGTGTCCAGGTTGGTCCACCTTCACATGGATGAGCTGGGCTTCATCTCTCAGTGGAGAGCCATATTAGCTGGTGGACTGGCCGGTGCTGTGGCTGCACTGACCACCTACCCTCTGGAGGTGGCAGAAACCCGGCTGATCGCTCAGAACTGCAGACAGCCCGTGTACATGGGCGTAGTTCACACCATCTCAAAGATCTACAGGAATGAGGGGCTGCTGGCACTCTACAGGGGCTTTTCCCTCACTTTACTGGGTGTGTTTGCAGTCATTTGTTTCTGGTGGCAACATATTTAATATGCACTTTTTATTAAAGGCATTCCTGTTCCTCCTGACTTCTGTAACATTTCATTTGTCTTCAGGTGCTATTCCCTTTTCTATCGGATGCTATGCAGTCCACATGAACTTGGACAAACTCTGGCAGGAGCCATCTTTTCGCTTCACCCCCCTCCAGAACTTTATTAATGGATGTCTTGCAGCAGGAGTGGCTCAAACCCTTTCTTACCCTTTTGAAACTGTAAAGCGGAAGATGCAGGTAATTTGCCATCGGATCACTTCACTCTTTGCACGTAGGTTTGGTTTGATAGGGGAACTGAAACAGACCTTTTTAAAAAAATAGACTGTTTGTAGTGTAGCAGGTGTAGTACACTGGATGTGTTACCACGTTAAGTCCACAAGAGGGCAGTGGGCATATGCCAACATGAAGTTTAACCTTTCTTAGTCACTCAAGCAAGTTTAAATTCTTGTATCAAAATAGACTTGGCAGTTATGTTTTGTCATATTGACCTTCAGAATAATTTGACCTTTGGGTATTTGTGGAGGACATTTTCCATAAGCGTTTCTGAAAACATGAAGAAACATTGGTTTGCACCGCTTTCCCTTGAAACTATGTTTGAGATCCCTCCTGCAGGTGAGGGAGGACACATGGAGAACGATGGCGCTGCAAAGGACTGAATACTACATCCGGTTTTATCCGCCTATTATTAGCCACCACAAGGTTTCAACAGCTGCTGAGAATTAGATTTTGTGGCTCGTCTGCAGTAGCTGTAGATAAGTTCTCTAAAAATAGCCAGTCACTATCAGACAGCAGGCAAAGTGAGAGTTGTGTATGTTGAGTTCAATAAACCATCACCACCATGTCACCGCACCATCGAGAACAATGTTATATAATGATTTAACTCGTGTCTATGTCTCAGAGTTAAACATTAAAAGTGATGCAGAGATTAGATGATATGAACAGAGCTGAGGGTGTTTGCAGAAGCTTAGGGAAGCCCAGTATTGTTTAACTCACTGGTTAGCTTAATGTTTCCTCCACAAATTAAGCTGTTTGAACCATCTAATGGTGGCGTGTTTCCTTTGATAACCTTGAGACTACTAAAGTTACGTTTCCCCTATCACATGAGGGTCAGACTGTAGAGATGTCGGCACACACAAGACAGTGTGTATAGGCAGGATAGAGTTACGTTTCTGTATTTTGTTTAAAAATGTGTTTAAAAGTTGTAAATAAAAACGGCTTGAAATGTAATATTCTCCACAAAACATTTAGTCAATCATAGACAATAATTAATAGAGCAGAAGTGACAAGTTAATTAATTCCTTCATTGCACTTCTTATTAGCAACGCTGCTGTTATGCATGTAAATAACTTACATTCTCGATTCGGTCTCAAGATGGCAACAGTTTCTATCAGTTTTGTCATTCACTTCATATTTTAGGTTGTTACTTCATAGACACATAATGACATTTCGCTGCTGTGCATTTTCTCTTTCATTCTCTTCTCAGGCGCAGAGTGCCCGTCTTCCACATTTAGGTGGAGTCGACATCCACTTCACTGGAACGATGGACTGTTTCATACAGGTTGTTAAAAACAAGGGCGTCCTCTCACTGTGGAACGGCCTTACAGCCAACACAATAAAGGTAACCTTTCACTTATATACTCATATTAGTTATATCTCAAACATAGTTTAATCTCTATAAATCATCTGATATGAATTCAAATGACTTCACGTGCTCCGGAGCATGTGTTTATGGCGGGGAGAGAATCGTGACCCATGTCACACGTGAGAGGGATGACGGTGAGGGAGGGGCATTGAAAGCAGTGTTAAGTTTGTATTTCATAGCATGAATATCCCAAGCAAGATGGACAAAGTCTGTGCCTGGAACAGCATGCTCCACTCTCATATTTCAGCAGCTAATGTCACAATAGTTGGAAGCTGTTTTACAAATGTAAGGCCTTATCATGAGCCGCTTCTTTAACAAAATATCAAGCTGAATACAAATAAGTAAAATACACATTAAGCACACTATAGGTCATATTCAAACCACAGCATAACCGTCTTAGTTTGGATTGATGGTCAGTTTAAAGGAATAATTCACCCCCAAATTCATCATTTGATTATCAGTTACTCACCACTTAATACATTGAATTCTTTTATCTTGCATGTTTGAAGTAGATGGAAATGTTGACAACAGCAAAACTGTTCCGAAACAATCTTATTCAAAACACAGTGTAAATTATCTTACACTAAGGCAGGTGTGTAACTCTTCTGTGTGAGTCAGGACAAGCAAATTTAAAGAGTTTTAATGAATAACCATGTGTTAGTGAGGCAGTGAGCAAATTACTGGTTGAATTAGAACTTGATTATAATGCACGAGTGTTGTGAGAGTTTGTAAACTTTTATTTATAATTTCAAGGAGACATGGGATGAATAATGGATATAAAAATGAACATTTTGAGTGTTAAATATTCCTTCAATCACATGAAATGATGGCATTACACTTTACAAATTCTTTGTCTCCCACCTCTTATCATTCCTTCAGGTTGTTCCCTACTTTGGCCTTCTTTTCACCTGCTTCGAGTTGTGTAAGCAGGTTTCCCTTTACCGCAACGGGTACATCGTCTCACCCCTGAGCTACAAACTCACCCCGGGGGTCGACCAGAGCCTCGGGCCGTCCGAGCTGGAGGAGGCAAAGCGCTACTTGAAAAACAGGGACTTTGGGTCGTCTTTAGGAAAATGCTGATGAAACTTGACACGAGAAGATGTCTTCTTTTAAAAACAATGGTGACTGCTGACCACACTTGACCAGCAAAATGAAATACTATTCTTCATAGGAGGAGTTAACATGCATTTGAATTATGTCTTGTTAGAAACTGTCTACCTCTTTCATTGACATTATTGTATCTGATAGTATTATTTGTCATCCTTTCTTTCCATGTTTTAACCAAATATTATGTGCCTTGCGCATTGACTATTTATTTTATTAAATGTACTCATCTCAGCTATTAACATCAAACAGTGCCATTCTGTAGTTTATAATTGCTAAATTAAAAATGCTCTTCTACTCTTATGTGTGATAGATTCTATTTTTAATGTACAAAGAATGTAAAAAATGTTGATGCCTCTTATGTTATGAATGTTATGATCAGTCGTTCCAACTTGCAAACATCTATTATGATTAAGAACTGCACTTAAAACATTAGAACTTCACAGACACATTTATTTTGTATATGTTTTTTTAAATCTTTGTTATATATTTATAACCTCAGTTGATTTAACCTTCAGGGAGATGAATCGACATCCTGCTGAAGCTAAATAGGTTCACAAGGACAAGTGTTTGGTTTTTTCTTCATCTTTTACATTCTCAGTAATTGCCGCCACTTTGCAGTGTAGTAAAAATGCAATTTAATATCTGCTAATAATTGACAGTCTTGATACTGTCTTCTTTTTGTTAGCAAAAGACATAAATTGATCTTGTGTCTGAATGTGCAAAATCTGATTTTAAGAGGGTTAATTAAAAACATTAACATGAAAGCACCGCACAATAAAGAATAGAAACATTAAAAATAGCAACAAGTACACAATGGCGGGGGTTCAAGGATAGGGATTCAAGGATAACAAAAAAAGAGAAGATAATAAACAAACAGATTATAATAACATATAAATAAATAGTTTGGTGATAATCTTTGATGACCGGCAAGATTTTTGGTGAGATTTCAAACAAGCTATGGTTAATATGATCGGATCAGTCACCTGATTTAATCCTGTCTTCTTCTTTTCCATACTGTGGGAAACTAAGTGACAGCCACAGGACATTAACAGATGGGATGACCTTTACTCTCAATAGCCATTAGCGATCAGCTGATTCAAACTGATATTTAATATGACATCCAAAACTTCAAACAACACAATACTTACGTTTAGATGTGATTAAATCAGCACATATAAACTACTTTTGAGTTACATAGTTACACTTTTCGTTCTTTTTATGAGTTCACTTGAGTGATGAGGGCACCAAATCTTGAATCTAAGGACATCCATTGACCCCGCCCCCTTTTACTTCAGCCAGCCAATCAGACGCAAGAGTCAAAGTTTACGGTCCCTCGAGCTCAGTCTTATTAAATCCCCTCTCCTCTAGATTGGAGTCGACCATTTCAACTCCACCAACACACACCACCGACTGATAGTAACTGATAACATCTGAAGATGAATGAGACAGCTGTTTCCTTCGGCAAGGACTTCTTGGCAGGTGGTATTGCCGCTGCCATCTCCAAAACAGCTGCAGCCCCCATCGAGAGAGTCAAGCTTCTCCTCCAGGTGAGTGTTTTCATTATAATATCATACGCATGTGATTACATGCTGCTTGAAAAACTAGTGTTTATTTGAAGCATTTGCTGGCATGAATTTCTAGTGAATTGAGGGCGAACTCAACATGTTGTATTGACATATAAAAGATGCTTCATGGTTAAAAGTAAAAGCTGGAGTCTGAACTTTGAGAAACATAGCAGCATCGTCACAGATTGCTGCAGGAACAGATGAGAATGTGTGAAGCACGACAGACCTGTTATGTAATTCGTAAGCGGCAGTTTCTCCAACCAAAACCTTCAGAAGTCCTCATCTTTCATGATAAGTTTTAAGTTTGGCTTGACAACAAACAGCCAAGGTCGCAGGAAGGTCTGCGCCATGAGCCCCCCCCCCCCCCCCCACACACTGCTACACTTGGCCCTCTATCAGCAGCAGCACCAGGAGGGGCTGTGGATAGTTGAATTGGTGCCATCAGAGTTGTACAAGGGAGTCATGAATAGAGGATTTAAATAGGTTACCAGGTTATACTAGGTGAATGCTCATTCTGACAGATCTAGTATAGATAGAACATACTATGTAAATCATAGTGAAATAAGTTTCCAAACTACTACAATTTAAATATAAAAAAGACACTATGCATTAAGAAAACTTTGCAAAGTATTGACAGCCTTAAAACACGAAATAAAAAAAGTGGAGGGAAATATAAATAAGTCTCCTTTTTTATTATATCTAATGCACTGCCGTATTTCTGCTTTAATTACAGGTTCAACATGCCAGCAAACAGATTACAGTGGACATGCAGTACAAGGGCATCATCGACTGCGTGGTCCGTATCCCCAAAGAACAGGGCTTCCTGGCGTACTGGAGAGGGAATCTGGCCAACGTCATCAGATACTTCCCCACTCAGGCCCTCAACTTTGCTTTCAAGGACAAGTACAAGAAAGTTTTCCTCGACGGCGTGGACAAGCGCAAACAGTTCTGGAGATACTTTGCAGGTAACCTGGCGTCTGGTGGCGCCGCCGGAGCCACGTCACTCTGCTTCGTCTACCCGCTCGACTTCGCCAGAACACGTTTGGGTGCCGACGTCGGTACAACTGGAAAGGGTCGCGAGTTCAAAGGCCTGGCCGACTGCTTGGTGAAGATCACCAAGTCCGATGGCATTAAGGGTCTGTACCAGGGCTTCAGTGTGTCAGTGCAGGGCATCATCATCTACAGAGCGGCTTACTTTGGCGTATACGACACGGCAAAGGGTGAGTTTTAATTATCAGACATTGCAAAGCTTGAAACATCTTGTCTCTGTGGACTTCCTTCCTGATTATTGTTTCTCCTACAGGCATGCTTCCAGACTCCAAGAACACTTCAATTCTTGTCAGCTGGATGATTGCTCAGTCTGTGACCGCGGTCGCTGGTCTTGTGTCTTATCCCTTCGACACTGTCCGTCGTCGTATGATGATGCAGTCTGGACGCAAAGGAGGTAGAAAGCACAACATATACACAAACAGCTTTCTGCTTTTGCTGCTGTGTTACTAGAACAAATGTGTGTCTTCTTCTGTCTCCCCCTCAGCCGACATCATGTACTCTGGCACCATAGACTGCTGGAGGAAGATCGCCCGTGACGAGGGCGGCAAGGCCTTCTTCAAGGGAGCCTTGTCTAACGTGCTCAGAGGCATGGGTGGCGCCTTCGTGCTTGTCTTGTATGACGAGCTGAAGAAAGTCATCTAAGTTGTTTTTGTATGTCCACTGTTCATTTTGTGAAGTTTAACTGTAACATATCTTGCACATTTGGAAAAATGTAAATGACATCCTATATGTATAGGGACCAGCTAGTATTACCTACTAGTTGTACTGGGGGAATCTGTTATGCTCTCTTCTCTTGGCCCTTTCCCTGAACACAGGAAAAGTTGCCGTAAAATAGAGGAATAAAAGCAACCTACTAAGTGAATGTTCTGCCTGGTTTTGTAATTTCATGTCATGTATAAAGTTATACCATTACAGACAGAGTGACTGAGAGTCCTGGCAGCTCACATCCTCAGCCGTGTTGCTTCAGAATAACATTTGGCAGCCTCCTGTATGAAATGTAATTTTAGAGACACAAGGTCGTAGTTGTAGTTCAGAGCGGGCCAAAATCAGCTGAGAAAGTTGACCTGACAGTCTATCAACCATGGCATGCCTGCAGAAAAGTTATAGTAAAGAAGTCAGGAGTCTTACCAGTTTTGTTCACATATATTAACAGTTAAGGAGGTGGCTTCCTGCAGAAAAGAAACCAGGATTACATGGATTAATCCGACCTTCTAAGTATACTTTCATATCCTGCCAAGTCTCTTCGGACTACAACTGGTGGGACTGAGGACTTAACCTCCAGTTATTTATACGCATCTGATCTATGAAACTTTATTCAATTAACATGCACACAAATTAAATAATAGCTGCATTAAAGCTAAACAAATCAATGGACAACTAGATGTTTTTTTAGATAGTTGTTTTTGAGGCTTGTGTAAGTGTTGCGCGTCATAAATGAAATTCCTGCTGATATATGATCAAGCCAGATTTGAAGAAGCGTGCACAGGACGTGCTTTTGGCTCTCTAACCAGGGTGTGTCATTTTGTAAAAGCAGACTGCAGTCTCTGTCCTTGTGCTGCCTGTCTAAATACGGGGCCTATAGTGTCAATACAACTCTAAACACTAAGCACATTTTCTCTACTTGACATCTGAAGTATAAAGAAGATTTTGAAGGCCAGAAGGAAAATAAATATATTTTCTCCAAATTCAAATAAAATTAAAGCTGCAAGCAGCGTTGAGCGGGTCTTCGACGTTCCGCAGGCTGTTGTCCGCACGTCGACGTGTGTGTCGCGGTGAGGTCATAATTGACATCGAGCTGTTGAGGGCCGGACTAGGAGCCATCATCTGAAGTCTGGTGCTATTTGGATGATTTTCCATTGAATTAGGACAACATCGGATTTTTTGGCGAGGGATGCGTTTCCATGGAAACGGCATTCGTTGAGATTTCAGATTTCACGTAGAGCTGTTGAGGCATGGACCATCAGCCATCATATGAAGTCTGGTGCCGTTTGGAACCTTTTCCATTGAATTAGGACAACACCGTGTTTTATGGCGAGGGAAGCGTCGCCATGGAAACGGCATATGATGACATATCATAATTGACATAGTGCTGTTGAGGGCCGGACCATTAGTCATCATCTGAAGTCTGGTGCCGTTTGGAACCTTTTCCATTGAATTACGACAACATGATGTTTTATGGCGAGGGAAGCGTTGCCATGGAAACGACAAATGGTGAGATTTCAGATTTCACGTAGAGCTCTTGAGGGCCGGACCATTAATGATAGTCTGAAGTCTGGTGGTGTTTGGATGATTTTCCATTGAATTACGACAACATGATGTTTGACGGCGAGGGATGCGTTACCATGGCAACGCCAAATGATGACATCCCATAATTGACATAGAGCTGTTGAGGGCCGGATCATTAGCCATCATATGAAGTCTGGTGCTGTTTGGACGATTTTCCATTGACTTACAACAACATGGGATTTTTTGGCGAGGGATGCGTTGCCATGAAATCGGTCGCTGCGCGACCGATTTTTTCCAATTTCAATAGGGTCTTCGCCGACCTAGGTCTCAGACCCTAATTAAAGCTGCAAGCAGCGTTGAGCGGGTCTTCGACGTTCCGCAGGCTGTTGTCCGCACGTCGACGTGTCTAGGTGTCTCGAGGACTCGGCCGATCGGACAAAATATTTAGGAGTTACGGCAGTAACACAATAATCACCCGTTTGATGGCGGGTGATCTGTCGCCATGGCAACGGCATATGATGACACCCCATAAGATGCTTAGATGTGTTGAGGGCTGCATCGTTATCAAACCTGTGAAGTGTTGGGCCGTTTGGAGCATGTTAACTGGAGTTATGAGAAAACCGTGTTTCACGGCGGCCATTTTGTTACCAGAGCAACGACATTTGACGAAATCTCAAAACTGACACATATATGTGTCGAGGGCTTGACGGTTAGCACACATGTGACATTTGAACACTTTTTTACCATTTACACAGCAGTTATAGCAATATTGTGCTTAACAGCAAGGAATGCGTTGCCATGGCAACAGCTTTTGAGGAAAACTCACTATTGTCATATTGAGGGGTTCAGGGCCAGATCATTAACTGTCATCTGAAGTGTGGTGGCGTTTAGACCACTTTCATAGGAGTAACAGCGACACCATGTTTCATGGCGAGGGATCTGTTGCCATGGAAACGGCATATGATGACATCCCATAATTGACATAGAGCTGTTGAGGGCCGGACCATTAATGATAGTCTGAAGTCTGGTGGTGTTTGGATGATTTTCCATTGCATTAGGAAAACACCGCGTTTCCTGGCGAGGGAGGCGTTGCCATGGAAACGGCATATGATGACATCTCATAATTGACATAGTGCTGTTGAGGGCCGGACTAGGAGCCATCATATGAAGTCTGGTGGTGTTTGGATGATTTTCCATTGAATTAGGACAACACCGTGTTTTATGGCGAGGGAAGCGTTGCCATCGTGACTGGGCTCACGCGGTCTATCAGCCGACATTATTTACGAACATTTTCGGTGCTTTTGTCGGTCGTTTTCCATGTTTTTGGGTGTTTTTGGCAGGTTTATCGGTCGCTGCGCGACCGATTTTTTCCAATTTCAATAGGGTCTTCGCCGACCTAGGTCTCAGACCCTAATTAAAGCTGCAAGCAGCGTTGAGCGGGTCTTCGACGTTCCGCAGGCTGTTGTCCGCACGTCGACGTGTCAACGTACGGACAAATGGTGAGATTTCAGATTTCACATAGAGCTGTTGAGGGCTGGACCATTAGCCATCATCTGAAGTCTGGTGCTATTTGTATGATTTTCCATTGAATTAGGACAACATTGGATTTTTTGGCGAGGGATGCGTTTCCATGGAAACGGCATTCGTTGAGATTTCAGATTTCACGTAGAGCTGTTGAGGCATGGACCATCAGCCATCATATAAAGTCTGGTGCTGTTTGGACCATTTTCCATTGAATTAGGACAACACCGTGTTTCATGGCGAGGGACGTGTTGCCATGGAAACGGCATATGATGACATCCCCTAATTGACATAGAGCTGCTGAGGGCCAGACCATTAGTCAACATCTGAAGTCTGGTGCCGTTTGGAACCTTTTCCATTGAATTAGGGCAACACCGTGTTTCACGGCGAGGGAGGCGTTGCCATGGAAACGGCATACAGTGAGATTTCAGATTGAACTTGGAGCTGTTGAGGCATGGACCGGTGATATAAAAGTGAAGATTGGGGGACGATGGGACAGTGTCCATTGGATTTACAGCGACACCGTCGTTTATGGCGAGGGAAGCGTTGCCATGGAAACGGCATACATTGAGATTTCCGATTTCATGTAGAGCTGTTGAGGGCCGTACCATTAATGATAGTCTGAAGTCTGGTGCTGTTTGGATGATTTTCCATTGACTTACAACAACATGGGATTTTTTGGCGAGGGACGCGTTGCCATGGCAACGGCATACATTGAGATTTCCGATCTCACGTAGAGCTGTTGAGGGCCGGACCATTGATGATAGTCTGAAGTCTGGTGGTGTTTGGATGATTTTCCATTGACTTACAACAACATGGGATTTTTTGGCGAGGGATGCGTTTCCATGGCAACGGCATACATTGAGATTTCCGATGTCACGTAGAGCTGTTGAGGGCCGGATCATTGATGATAGTCTGAAGTCTGGTGGTGTTTAGATGATTTTCCATTGAATTACGACAACATGATGTTTGATGGCGAGGGATGCGTTACCATGGCAACGCCAAATGATGACATCCCATAATTGACATAGAGCTGTTGAGGGCCGGACCATTAGCCATCATATGAAGTCTGGGGCTGTTTGGACGATTTTCCATTGACTTACAACAACATGGGATTTTTTGGCGAGGGATGCGTTGCCATGGAAACGGCATATGTTGAGATTTCAAATTTCACGTAGGGCTGTTGAGGGCCGGACCATTGATGATAGTCTGAAGTCTGGTGGTGTTTGGATGATTTTCCATTGAATTACGACGACATGATGTTTGACGGCGAGGGATGCGTTTCCATGGAAACGGCATCCGTTGAGATTTCAGATTTCACTTGGAGCTGTTGAGGGCCGGACCATTGATGATAGTCTGAAGTCTGGTGGTGTTTGGACGATTTTCCATTGACTTACAACAACATCGGATTTTTTGGCGAGGGATTCCGTTTCCATGGAAACGGCATACGTTGAGATTTCAGATTTCACTTGGAGCTGTTGAGGCATGGACCAGTGATATAAAAGTGAAGATTGGGGGACGATGGGACCGTGTCCATTGCATTTACAGCGACACCGTTGTTTATGGCGAAGGATCCGTTGCCATGGTAACGCCAAATTAAGTAACATCAGATTTGACCTAGAGCTGTTCAGGGCTGTGGTGCTAAACGTCATGTGAAGTTCGGTGGCGTTCTGAGAATGTCAGTTTGAGTTATGACATCATCGGGTTCCATGGCGAGGGCCCGCCAAAAATCGTACGAACGCGAACTTTGGCGACAAATCACGGCTACGCCGTGCGAAAGAAAAAAATTCTCGTGATAACTTAAGCTCTCCCATGTCTCGCGAAGCTACCCGACGAATTTTCGAGTCGTACGATAAAAGTCCCTAGGAGGAGATAGATTTCGTAGGTACGCGAAATAGGGCAAAAAACGCGATAAAATCGCATTTTTTCGACACCAAATTCAAAATGGCCGACTTCCTGTACGTTATTTTTTACCCCTCCAAGAGGCTTTTTGGTTCGTCTCCGCACCCTAGATATGCGTGGCGAGTTTCGTTCGTTTACGTGAAAGTTAAAATAGGGGGAGTTAACGTCAAAAACGGAAGTGGGCGTGGCCTACGCAATTTTTGACGTTAAGTTCCGGGACCAATGACATACTTGAAGTTGCGCCACTTTTGACGCGACTGCAAAATTTGGTGAGTTTTCACATATGCTGCGGGGGTCAAAAGTGCGTTTCAAAAGTTCAAATAATTATCATAATTAAAGCTGCAAGCAGCGTTGAGCGGGTCTTCGACGTTCCGCAGGCTGTTGCCCGCACGTCGACGTGTCAACGTACGGACAAATGGTGAGATTTCAGATTTCACATAGAGCTGTTGAGGGCCGGACCATTAGCCATCATCTGAAGTGTGGTGCTATTTGGATGATTTTCCATTGAATTAGGACAACATTGGATTTGTTGGCGAGGGATGCGTTTCCATGGAAACGGCATTCGTTGAGATTTCAGATTTCACGTAGAGCTGTTGAGGCATGGACCATCAGCCATCATATGAAGTCTGGTGCCGTTTGGAACCTTTTCCATTGAATTAGGACAACACCGTGTTTGATGGCGAGGGAAGCGTTGCCATAGAAACGACAAATGGTGAGATTTCAGATTTCACATAGAGCTGTTGAGGGCCGGACCATTGATGATAGTCTGAAGTCTGGTGGTGTTTGGATGATTTTCAATTGAATTACGACAACATGATGTTTGATGGCGAGGGATGCGTTGCCATGGCAACGCCAAATGATGACATCCCATAATTGACATAGAGCTGTTGAGGGCCGGACCATTAGCCATCATATGAAGTCTGGTGCCGTTTGGAACCTTTTCCATTGAATTAGGACAACACCGTGTTTCACGGCGAGAGACGCGTTGCCATGGAAACGGCATATTATGACATCCCATAATTGGCGTAGAGCTGTTGAGGGCCGGACCATTGATGATAGTCTGAAGTCTCGTGCTGTTTGGATGATTTTCCATTGAATTACGACGACATGATGTTTGACGGCGAGGGATGCGTTTCCATGGAAACGGCATCCGTTGAGATTTCAGATTTCACTTGGAGCTGTTGAGGGCCGGACCATTGATGATAGTCTGAAGTCTGGTGCTGTTTGGACGATTTTCCATTGACTTACAACAACATCGGATGTTTTGGCGAGGGATGCCGTTTCCATGGAAACGGCATACGTTGAGATTTCAGATTTCACTTGGAGCTGTTGAGGCATGGACCAGTGATATAAAAGTGAAGATTGGGGGACGATGGGACCGTGTCCATTGCATTTACAGCGACACCGTTGTTTATGGCGAAGGATCCGTTGCCATGGTAACGCCAAATTAACTAACATCAGATTTGACCTAGAGCTGTTCAGGGCTGTGGTGCTAAACGTCATGTGAAGTTTGGTGGCGTTCTGAGAATGTCAGTTTGAGTTATGACATCATCGGGTTCCATGGCGAGGGACCGCCAAAAATCGTACGAACGCGAACTTTGGCGACAAATCACGGCTACGCCGTGCGAAAGAAAAAAATTCTCGTGATAACTTAAGCTCTCCCATGTCTCGCGAAGCTACCCGACGAATTTTCGAGTCGTACGATAAAAGTCCCTAGGAGGAGATAGATTTCGTAGGTACGCGAAATAGGGCAAAAAACGCGATAAAATCGCGTTTTTTCGACACCAAATTCAAAATGGCCGACTTCCTGTACGTTATATGTTACCCCTCCAAGAGGCTTTTTGGTTCGTCTCCGCACTCTAGATATGCGTGGCGAGTTTCGCTCGTTTACGTGAAAGTTAAAATAGGGGGAGTTAACGTCAAAAACGGAAGTGGGCGTGGCCTACGCAATTTTTTACGTTAAGTTCCGGGACCAATGACGTACTTCAAGTTGCCACACTTTTGACGCGTGTGCAAAATTTGGTGAGTTTTCACATATGCTGCGGGGCTCAAAAGGGCGCGCAAAAGATTAAAATAATAATAATAATTAAAGCTGCAAGCAGCGTTGAGCGGGTCTTCGACGTTCCGCAGGCTGTTGTCCGCACGTCGACGTGTGTGTCTAGGTGTCTGGAGGACTCGGCCAATATATTTAGCCATAATTGGCGTCGAGCTGATGAGGGCCGGACCATTAATGATAGTCTGAAGTCTGGCGCAGTTTGGACCATTTTCCATTGAATTATGTTTCATGGCGAGGGATACCATGGCAACGGCATACGTTGAGATTTCAGATTTCACGTAGAGCTGTTGAGGGCCGGACTAGGAGCCATCATATGAAGTCTGGTGGTGTTTGGACTATTTTCCATTGAATTAGGGCAACACCGTGTTTCATGGCGAGGGACGTGTTCCCATGGAAACGGCATATGATGACATCCCCTAATTGACATAGAGCTGCTGAGGGCTGGACCATTAGTCAACATCTGAAGTCTGGTGGCGTTTGGAACCTTTTCCATTGAATTAGGGCAACACCGTGTTTCATGGCGAGGGACGCGTTGCCATGGAAACGGCATATGATGACATCCCATAATTGGCGTAGAGCTGTTGAGGGCCGGACCATTAGTCATCATCTGAAATCTGGTGCTGTTTGGACGATTTTCCATTGACTTACAACAACATCGGATTTTTTGGCGAGGGATTCGTTTCCATGGAAACGGCATACATTGAGATGTCCAATGTCACGTAGAGCTGTTGAGGGCCGGACCATTGATGATAGTCTGAAGTCTGGTGGTGTTTGGACGATTTTCCATTGAATTACGACAACATGATGTTTGAGGGCGAGGGATGCGTTGCCATGGCAACGCCAAATGATGACATCCCATAATTGACATAGAGCTGTTGAGGGCCGGACCATTAGCCATCATATGAAGTCTGGTGCTGTTTGGACAATTTTCCATTGACTTACAACAACATGGGATTTTTTTGGGGGGGGGATGCGTTTCCATGGAAACGGCATACATTGAGATTTCCAATGTCACGTAGAGCTGTTGAGGGCCGGACCATTGATGATAGTCTGAAGTCTGGTGCTGTTTGGAACCATTTCCATTGAATTACGACAACATGATGTTTGACGGCGAGGGATGCGTTGCCATGGCAACGCCAAATGATGACATCCCATAATTGACATAGAGCTGTTGAGGGCCGGACCATTAGCCATCATATAAAGTCTGGTGCTGTTTGGACCATTTTCCATTGAATTAGGACAACACCGTGTTTCATGGCGAGGGACGTGTTGCCATGGAAACGGCATATGATGACATCCCCTAATTGACATAGAGCTGCTGAGGGCCAGACCATTAGTCAACATCTGAAGTCTGGTGCCGTTTGGAACCTTTTCCATTGAATTAGGGCAACACCGTGTTTCACGGCGAGGGAGGCGTTGCCATGGAAACGGCATACAGTGAGATTTCAGATTGAACTTGGAGCTGTTGAGGCATGGACCGGTGATATAAAAGTGAAGATTGGGGGACGATGGGACAGTGTCCATTGGATTTACAGCGACACCGTCGTTTATGGCGAGGGAAGCGTTGCCATGGAAACGGCATACATTGAGATTTCCGATTTCATGTAGAGCTGTTGAGGGCCGTACCATTAATGATAGTCTGAAGTCTGGTGCTGTTTGGATGATTTTCCATTGACTTAGAACAACATGGGATTTTTTGGCGAGGGACGCGTTGCCATGGCAACGGCATACATTGAGATTTCCGATCTCACGTAGAGCTGTTGAGGGCCGGACCATTGATGATAGTCTGAAGTCTGGTGGTGTTTAGATGATTTTCCATTGAATTACGACAACATGATGTTTGATGGCGAGGGATGCGTTACCATGGCAACGCGAAATGATGACATCCCATAATTGACAGAGCTGTTGAGGGCCGGACCATTAGCCATCATATGAAGTCTGGGGCTGTTTGGACGATTTTCCATTGACTTACAACAACATGGGATTTTTTGGCGAGGGACGCGTTGCCATGGAAACGGCATATGTTGAGATTTCAAATGTCACGTAGGGCTGTTGAGGGCCGGACCATTGATGATAGTCTGAAGTCTGGTGGTGTTTGGATGATTTTCTATTGAATGACGACAACATGATGTTTGACGGCGTGGGATGCGTTACCATGGCAACGCCAAATGATGACATCCCATAATTGACATAGAGCTGTTGAGGGCCGGACCATTAGCCATCATATGAAGTCTGGTTGTGTTTGGATGATTTTCCATAGAATTACGACAACATGATGTTTCATGGCGAGGGACGCGTTGCCATGGAAACGGCATACGTTGAGATTTCAGATTTCACTTGGAGCTGTTGAGGGCCGGACCATTGATGATAGTCTGAAGTGTGGTGGTGTTTGGATGATTTTCCATTGAATTACGACGACATGATGTTTGACGGCGAGGGATGCGTTGCCATGGAAACGGCATATGTTGAGATTTCAAATTTCACGTAGGGCTGTTGAGGGCCGGACCATTGATGATAGTCTGAAGTCTGGTGGTGTTTGGATGATTTTCCATTGAATTACGACGACATGATGTTTGACGGCGAGGGATGCGTTTCCATGGAAACGGCATCCGTTGAGATTTCAGATTTCACTTGGAGCTGTTGAGGGCCGGACCATTGATGACAGTCTGAAGTCTGGTGGTGTTTGGACGAATTTCCATTGACTTACAACAACATCGGATGTTTTGGCGAGGGATGCCGTTTCCATGGAAACGGCATACGTTGAGATTTCAGATTTCACTTGGAGCTGTTGAGGCATGGACCAGTGATATAAAAGTGAAGATTGGGGGACGATGGGACCGTGTCCATTGCATTTACAGCGACACCGTTGTTTATGGCGAAGGATCCGTTGCCATGGTAACGCCAAATTAAGTAACATCAGATTTGACCTAGAGCTGTTCAGGGCTGTGGTGCTAAACGTCATGTGAAGTTTGGTGGCGTTCTGAGAATGTCAGTTTGAGTTATGACATCATCGGGTTCCATGGCGAGGGACCGCCAAAAATCGTACGAACGCGAACTTTGGCGGAAGATAACGGCTACGCCGTACGGATCAAAGATTTTCTCGTGATAACTTAAGCTCTCCCATGTGTCGCGAAGCTACCCGACGAATTTTCGAGTCGTACGATAAAAGTCCCTAGGAGGAGATAGATTTCGTAGGTACGCGAAATAGGGCAAAAAACGCGATAAAATCGCGTGTTTTCGACACCAAATTCAAAATGGCCGACTTCCTGTACGTTATTTTTTACCCCTCCAAGAGGCTTTTTGGTTCGTCTCCGCACCCTAGATATGCGTGGCGAGTTTCGTTCGTTTACGTGAAAGTTAAAATAGGGGGAGTTAACGTCAAAAACGGAAGTGGGCGTGGCCTACGCAATTTTTGACGCAAAGTTCCGGGACCAATAACACATTGCAATTTTGTCACGGATTGACGCGTGTGCAACATTTGGTGAGTTTTCACATATGTTAAGGGGCTCAAAAGAGCGTTTCTAGATGGCAAATAATAATAATAATAAATTAAAGCTGCAAGCAGCGTTGAGCGGGTCTTCGACGTTCCGCAGGCTGTTGTCCGCACGTCGACGTGTGTGTCTAGGTGTCTGGAGGACTCGGCCAATATATTTAGCCATAATTGGCGTCGAGCTGATGAGGGCCGGACCATTAATGATAGTCTGAAGTCTGGCGCAGTTTGGACCATTTTCCATTGAATTATGTTTCATGGCGAGGGATACCATGGCAACGGCATACGTTGAGATTTCAGATTTCACGTAGAGCTGTTGAGGGCCGGACTAGGAGCCATCATATGAAGTCTGGTGGTGTTTGGACTATTTTCCATTGAATTAGGGCAACACCGTGTTTCATGGCGAGGGACGTGTTCCCATGGAAACGGCATATGATGACATCCCCTAATTGACATAGAGCTGCTGAGGGCCGGACCATTAGTCAACATCTGAAGTCTGGTGGCGTTTGGAACCTTTTCCATTGAATTAGGGCAACACCGTGTTTCATGGCGAGGGACGCGTTGCCATGGAAACGGCATATGATGACATCCCATAATTGGCGTAGAGCTGTTGAGGGCCGGACCATTAGTCATCATCTGAAATCTGGTGCTGTTTGGACGATTTTCCATTGACTTACAACAACATCGGATTTTTTGGCGAGGGATTCGTTTCCATGGAAACGGCATACATTGAGATGTCCAATGTCACGTAGAGCTGTTGAGGGCCGGACCATTGATGATAGTCTGAAGTCTGGTGGTGTTTGGACGATTTTCCATTGAATTACGACAACATGATGTTTGAGGGCGAGGGATGCGTTGCCATGGCAACGCCAAATGATGACATCCCATAATTGACATAGAGCTGTTGAGGGCCGGACCATTAGCCATCATATGAAGTCTGGTGCTGTTTGGACAATTTTCCATTGACTTACAACAACATGGGATTTTTTTGGGGGGGGGATGCGTTTCCATGGAAACGGCATACATTGAGATTTCCAATGTCACGTAGAGCTGTTGAGGGCCGGACCATTGATGATAGTCTGAAGTCTGGTGCTGTTTGGAACCATTTCCATTGAATTACGACAACATGATGTTTGACGGCGAGGGATGCGTTGCCATGGCAACGCCAAATGATGACATCCCATAATTGACATAGAGCTGTTGAGGGCCGGACCATTAGCCATCATATAAAGTCTGGTGCTGTTTGGACCATTTTCCATTGAATTAGGACAACACCGTGTTTCATGGCGAGGGACGTGTTGCCATGGAAACGGCATATGATGACATCCCCTAATTGACATAGAGCTGCTGAGGGCCAGACCATTAGTCAACATCTGAAGTCTGGTGCCGTTTGGAACCTTTTCCATTGAATTAGGGCAACACCGTGTTTCACGGCGAGGGAGGCGTTGCCATGGAAACGGCATACAGTGAGATTTCAGATTGAACTTGGAGCTGTTGAGGCATGGACCGGTGATATAAAAGTGAAGATTGGGGGACGATGGGACAGTGTCCATTGGATTTACAGCGACACCGTCGTTTATGGCGAGGGAAGCGTTGCCATGGAAACGGCATACATTGAGATTTCCGATTTCATGTAGAGCTGTTGAGGGCCGTACCATTAATGATAGTCTGAAGTCTGGTGCTGTTTGGATGATTTTCCATTGACTTAGAACAACATGGGATTTTTTGGCGAGGGACGCGTTGCCATGGCAACGGCATACATTGAGATTTCCGATCTCACGTAGAGCTGTTGAGGGCCGGACCATTGATGATAGTCTGAAGTCTGGTGGTGTTTAGATGATTTTCCATTGAATTACGACAACATGATGTTTGATGGCGAGGGATGCGTTACCATGGCAACGCGAAATGATGACATCCCATAATTGACAGAGCTGTTGAGGGCCGGACCATTAGCCATCATATGAAGTCTGGGGCTGTTTGGACGATTTTCCATTGACTTACAACAACATGGGATTTTTTGGCGAGGGATGCGTTGCCATGGAAACGGCATATGTTGAGATTTCAAATTTCACGTAGGGCTGTTGAGGGCCGGACCATTGATGATAGTCTGAAGTCTGGTGGTGTTTGGATGATTTTCCATTGAATTACGACGACATGATGTTTGACGGCGAGGGATGCGTTTCCATGGAAACGGCATCCGTTGAGATTTCAGATTTCACTTGGAGCTGTTGAGGGCCGGACCATTGATGACAGTCTGAAGTCTGGTGGTGTTTGGACGAATTTCCATTGACTTACAACAACATCGGATGTTTTGGCGAGGGATGCCGTTTCCATGGAAACGGCATACGTTGAGATTTCAGATTTCACTTGGAGCTGTTGAGGCATGGACCAGTGATATAAAAGTGAAGATTGGGGGACGATGGGACCGTGTCCATTGCATTTACAGCGACACCGTTGTTTATGGCGAAGGATCCGTTGCCATGGTAACGCCAAATTAAGTAACATCAGATTTGACCTAGAGCTGTTCAGGGCTGTGGTGCTAAACGTCATGTGAAGTTTGGTGGCGTTCTGAGAATGTCAGTTTGAGTTATGACATCATCGGGTTCCATGGCGAGGGACCGCCAAAAATCGTACGAACGCGAACTTTGGCGGAAGATAACGGCTACGCCGTACGGATCAAAGATTTTCTCGTGATAACTTAAGCTCTCCCATGTGTCGCGAAGCTACCCGACGAATTTTCGAGTCGTACGATAAAAGTCCCTAGGAGGAGATAGATTTCGTAGGTACGCGAAATAGGGCAAAAAACGCGATAAAATCGCGTGTTTTCGACACCAAATTCAAAATGGCCGACTTCCTGTACGTTATTTTTTACCCCTCCAAGAGGCTTTTTGGTTCGTCTCCGCACCCTAGATATGCGTGGCGAGTTTCGTTCGTTTACGTGAAAGTTAAAATAGGGGGAGTTAACGTCAAAAACGGAAGTGGGCGTGGCCTACGCAATTTTTGACGCAAAGTTCCGGGACCAATAACACATTGCAATTTTGTCACGGATTGACGCGTGTGCAAAATTTGGTGAGTTTTCACATATGTTAAGGGGCTCAAAAGAGCGTTTCTAGATGGCAAATAATAATAATAATAAATTAAAGCTGCAAGCAGCGTTGAGCGGGTCTTCGACGTTCCGCAGGCTGTTGTCCGCACGTCGACGTGTGTGTCTAGGTGTCTGGAGGACTCGGCCAATATATTTAGCCATAATTGGCGTCGAGCTGATGAGGGCCGGACCATTAATGATAGTCTGAAGTCTGGCGCAGTTTGGACCATTTTCCATTGAATTATGTTTCATGGCGAGGGATACCATGGCAACGGCATACGTTGAGATTTCAGATTTCACGTAGAGCTGTTGAGGGCCGGACTAGGAGCCATCATATGAAGTCTGGTGGTGTTTGGACTATTTTCCATTGAATTAGGGCAACACCGTGTTTCATGGCGAGGGACGTGTTCCCATGGAAACGGCATATGATGACATCCCCTAATTGACATAGAGCTGCTGAGGGCCGGACCATTAGTCAACATCTGAAGTCTGGTGGCGTTTGGAACCTTTTCCATTGAATTAGGGCAACACCGTGTTTCATGGCGAGGGACGCGTTGCCATGGAAACGGCATATGATGACATCCCATAATTGGCGTAGAGCTGTTGAGGGCCGGACCATTAGTCATCATCTGAAATCTGGTGCTGTTTGGACGATTTTCCATTGACTTACAACAACATCGGATTTTTTGGCGAGGGATTCGTTTACATGGAAACGGCATACATTGAGATGTCCAATGTCACGTAGAGCTGTTGAGGGCCGGACCATTGATGATAGTCTGAAGTCTGGTGGTGTTTGGACGATTTTCCATTGAATTACGACAACATGATGTTTGAGGGCGAGGGATGCGTTGCCATGGCAACGCCAAATGATGACATCCCATAATTGACATAGAGCTGTTGAGGGCCGGACCATTAGCCATCATATGAAGTCTGGTGCTGTTTGGACAATTTTCCATTGACTTACAACAACATGGGATTTTTTTGGGGGGGGGATGCGTTTCCATGGAAACGGCATACATTGAGATTTCCAATGTCACGTAGAGCTGTTGAGGGCCGGACCATTGATGATAGTCTGAAGTCTGGTGCTGTTTGGAACCATTTCCATTGAATTACGACAACATGATGTTTGACGGCGAGGGATGCGTTGCCATGGCAACGCCAAATGATGACATCCCATAATTGACATAGAGCTGTTGAGGGCCGGACCATTAGCCATCATATAAAGTCTGGTGCTGTTTGGACCATTTTCCATTGAATTAGGACAACACCGTGTTTCATGGCGAGGGACGTGTTGCCATGGAAACGGCATATGATGACATCCCCTAATTGACATAGAGCTGCTGAGGGCCAGACCATTAGTCAACATCTGAAGTCTGGTGCCGTTTGGAACCTTTTCCATTGAATTAGGGCAACACCGTGTTTCACGGCGAGGGAGGCGTTGCCATGGAAACGGCATACAGTGAGATTTCAGATTGAACTTGGAGCTGTTGAGGCATGGACCGGTGATATAAAAGTGAAGATTGGGGGACGATGGGACAGTGTCCATTGGATTTACAGCGACACCGTCGTTTATGGCGAGGGAAGCGTTGCCATGGAAACGGCATACATTGAGATTTCCGATTTCATGTAGAGCTGTTGAGGGCCGTACCATTAATGATAGTCTGAAGTCTGGTGCTGTTTGGATGATTTTCCATTGACTTAGAACAACATGGGATTTTTTGGCGAGGGACGCGTTGCCATGGCAACGGCATACATTGAGATTTCCGATCTCACGTAGAGCTGTTGAGGGCCGGACTAGGAGCCATCATATGAAGTCTGGTGGTGTTTGGACTATTTTCCATTGAATTAGGGCAACACCGTGTTTCATGGCGAGGGACGTGTTCCCATGGAAACGGCATATGATGACATCCCCTAATTGACATAGAGCTGCTGAGGGCCGGACCATTAGTCAACATCTGAAGTCTGGTGGCGTTTGGAACCTTTTCCATTGAATTAGGGCAACACCGTGTTTCATGGCGAGGGACGCGTTGCCATGGAAACGGCATATGATGACATCCCATAATTGGCGTAGAGCTGTTGAGGGCCGGACCATTAGTCATCATCTGAAATCTGGTGCTGTTTGGACGATTTTCCATTGACTTACAACAACATCGGATTTTTTGGCGAGGGATTCGTTTCCATGGAAACGGCATACATTGAGATGTCCAATGTCACGTAGAGCTGTTGAGGGCCGGACCATTGATGATAGTCTGAAGTCTGGTGGTGTTTGGACGATTTTCCATTGAATTACGACAACATGATGTTTGAGGGCGAGGGATGCGTTGCCATGGCAACGCCAAATGATGACATCCCATAATTGACATAGAGCTGTTGAGGGCCGGACCATTAGCCATCATATGAAGTCTGATGCTGTTTGGACAATTTTCCATTGACTTACAACAACATGGGATTTTTTTGGGGGGGGGATGCGTTTCCATGGAAACGGCATACATTGAGATTTCCAATGTCACGTAGAGCTGTTGAGGGCCGGACCATTGATGATAGTCTGAAGTCTGGTGCTGTTTGGAACCATTTCCATTGAATTACGACAACATGATGTTTGACGGCGAGGGATGCGTTGCCATGGCAACGCCAAATGATGACATCCCATAATTGACATAGAGCTGTTGAGGGCCGGACCATTAGCCATCATATAAAGTCTGGTGCTGTTTGGACCATTTTCCATTGAATTAGGACAACACCGTGTTTCATGGCGAGGGACGTGTTGCCATGGAAACGGCATATGATGACATCCCCTAATTGACATAGAGCTGCTGAGGGCCAGACCATTAGTCAACATCTGAAGTCTGGTGCCGTTTGGAACCTTTTCCATTGAATTAGGGCAACACCGTGTTTCACGGCGAGGGAGGCGTTGCCATGGAAACGGCATACAGTGAGATTTCAGATTGAACTTGGAGCTGTTGAGGCATGGACCGGTGATATAAAAGTGAAGATTGGGGGACGATGGGACAGTGTCCATTGGATTTACAGCGACACCGTCGTTTATGGCGAGGGAAGCGTTGCCATGGAAACGGCATACATTGAGATTTCCGATTTCATGTAGAGCTGTTGAGGGCCGTACCATTAATGATAGTCTGAAGTCTGGTGCTGTTTGGATGATTTTCCATTGACTTAGAACAACATGGGATTTTTTGGCGAGGGACGCGTTGCCATGGCAACGGCATACATTGAGATTTCCGATCTCACGTAGAGCTGTTGAGGGCCGGACCATTGATGATAGTCTGAAGTCTGGTGGTGTTTAGATGATTTTCCATTGAATTACGACAACATGATGTTTGATGGCGAGGGATGCGTTACCATGGCAACGCGAAATGATGACATCCCATAATTGACAGAGCTGTTGAGGGCCGGACCATTAGCCATCATATGAAGTCTGGGGCTGTTTGGACGATTTTCCATTGACTTACAACAACATGGGATTTTTTGGCGAGGGATGCGTTGCCATGGAAACGGCATATGTTGAGATTTCAAATTTCACGTAGGGCTGTTGAGGGCCGGACCATTGATGATAGTCTGAAGTCTGGTGGTGTTTGGATGATTTGTCTACAGTAGTATAACGCTACACTATTGAGACTCTGACACATTGATATTTCACTAATATACTTACTTTGATTAATCAACTGCATACTGAGTATGAGGTCACCGCCAGGCCACTTGGCAGCTTTGATCAGTCTTCAGACATTTTCATTGACCAATTCAAGAAGTGCTACCCCCAGAGAAATTATCTATCCATTTCAAGATAAAAAAATAACAAGATGTTTAAATTATGAAGATGTTTATACTACTAGGCTGACATTCTTATTACCAATGTCTTAGAGCAATTATTCCCTCTTGGAATTGATCAAAATATAAATTATCTCTTGTATTTTTCTGTGTCTCTCTGCTCATCATATATGGATCACCTGAAAAGACAAAAATCATTAGCAAAGGAGATTAAAACATTATGATAAAAACAAATCGATGTTTCTTATTGATTTACAGAGCATAAAAGGACATATAATATGGGAGAGTATGCAGCAATAGGTTAACTCGACAGAGAAAGACAGAAACACGTCATTAATTGAGATTGTGCTTAAAGCACACATTGTTAAGTAGTTAGACACACTTGCCCACTGAATCCAGACTGATCCTGAATGGAGGGCAGCCTCATTTTAGCAACACTATCAGATTACATGATTTACTCAACTGGACGTTGTTCCTTTCAGTGATTCAGAAAGTCTTGGACGAAAGTGCCAACCCAGGGAAATCACTTTTAATACTGCTTTTGACCCCTACATCCCTAAAAGTCCCTCTCAGCAGGTAGCACAGTTAATCCTTCATTAGGCAAGCCTCTTTCTACGGCCGCTCCATTACAACTTCATCAAGGATTACTGAGTGAATGTGAAACCACTAACTGTCTGTGGCTTTAGTCACGCTGTGCATCCTGGAGTTCAAGTCGGGGTGAGGAGTCAGACAACTGTCGTACACACATTCTCAGTGTGTATTTATTTTGCTAGGCTGCAATGAAAATCGCTTGAATTCATTAATATTTCTTAGTATTTTAAACGCATCAACACTTTGATATAAGTTCTGTTTATGCACCGTTTTCAGCCTTTGTAAGATCTTCCTTCAGACTTCCTTATTATTAAGATACATAAGTCTGCATCTCCCCATGACAGCCTTTGTAGATGAGCAGACTAAACCAGAAAGTGGGAGTTTAAGTAAGTGTTGTAAATGCTGCTCCTCTTCTGCTGCAAGTATTTCCCTCAACATAAGTGCTCCAATATAGCAATAACAGTCAAAACACTTGCTGCTATTTCTTTGTGTTTGAAGTTAAGATGCTCTGGCCCTGTTGTGGATGAAGTATCCTTTACTGAAGTAAAAATACTTCACTGCATTCGAAAATGTACACAAATGTACTCAAATTGTATCAAAATTAAAGGTCTCATTAGTTGGCTGTATGGCCCCTGTCATTATAATGCTACCATATCATACTATATCTTCTGATTATTATTTCTATTAAAATTACAATTAATTTACTATTACGTACTGTATGTGCAAATACAAAAGTACAGAGGGAAATGTACTAGTATCAAAATAAAAATACATATTTTCACATGTACTTTTACTAATGCATTCATGTGTACGTGAATCTTAAACAATGCATTATTGCATATTTTGTAAGCTCATCATTTGTTTTACATTTAAAATGTTATTGTTAAGTGCCAAAATAATGTAGTGTAGAACAATCCAAAAGTAAAATATTTTCCCCTGAATGATTGGGAAGTATTATTCAACTTAAAAGTACAAGTATCTCAAATATCTTACTTTGCTATCTGAGTTTATGTATTTATATGAACATTTCCCCACTGTGTGTGTGTGTGTGTGTGTGTGTGTGTGTGTGTGTGTGTGTGTGTGTGTGTGTGTGTGCGTGCGTGCGTGCGTGCGTGCGTGTGTGTGTGTGTGTGTGTGTGTGTGTGTGTGTGTGTGTGTGTGTGTGTGTGTGTGTGTGTGTGTGTGTGTGTGTGTGTGTGTGTGTGTGTGTCCAATGAAGGTCTGCAGATCACTGGAGCGTCAGCCCTTCAAAACAAAAGCCCTCAGTGAGGCAGCCTGATGCACAGTGTGAGCTGTTCAAATTAATTACGTAACCTCACTGATCTCCACTAATCAGGAAAACCCCTCAGTTAGATAATTGATCTCTTCAGTTTATAGGCATAATGATTTCTGATTGTCCCGCATAATGTGATGCCCTTTAGTTTCAACAGAGTGTGCTGATTATATCATAGCTTTATTACTACGAAGCTATTCTGCCAATAGTTGTATTTATGATAAGAGCATCACATTGGAATCACATTAAGCATCACATGACATGCCTCTTAGGTCTCTCTTTAGTTTGGAGATAATCTTTTTACCTCATCCATGAATATTGTTATATTTTCAGAAATGGTTAACAATTTCTAAATATTATTTACTGCCTTTCTTAATATTTGTAATTCACATCCTCATTAACAGACATGTTTTGATTGTCTGCAATTGGCCATGCTTCGTTGTGTAATTTACACTCAAAAGTATCTTAAATGTTGTGATTTAGTTAGATGTATGTTATTCAGAACAAACCCTTTCATTGTATGTGTCAAAATCAAAGCAGTTTTGTGATCGACTGTGCTGTTCATTTATTTAGAGAGCAGTGTTAGCTCCACCTTGTGGCCCACCTGTCTAGTGCTACCTTAAATCAAATTCATTGCCAAGTTGCATGAGAGGGGTCTGCCTGCAGACCTCCACTCTCAGGACAGTTCCGGTGCAGACCTCCACTCTCTCAGGACAGTTCCGGTGCAGACCTCCACTCTCAGGACACCTCCACCATAGATATATATAAACACTAGATGGCTCATGGGAGATTTTCCAGCGTAGCTGACTGGCCGCCATCTTGCTACAGTCAACAGTTACTCTGATTCACGTTATGGTAGCTGTTGTAAGGTGAGTGATCTGCACAAAAATACTCTTAACTCGCTGAAATCTTGACTGATTTACAAACGGTTTGGTTTATTATAAACATTATTAGCATGGATATGATACAGGATGCTTGGAAATGTTGAAATTGCAGCTTTTCTTTGTGTATGTGGTTGTATTTATTAGCTGGCTAATAACAAGAGGCTGTCAGTGAGACCTAGTATTACAAAGTTCACCCAGCAACTTTACACCAGTGGGAGAGGCAGAACTGCTCTTTCTTTTCAACATAACTTAAGTTACACATGATTTCTTCCAAGTGGTTTGGCTTGTTAAAAAACATCTTGCATTATGATACAGGAATTTGCTGGCTTTGTGTTTACAGAAGTACCTGACTATGCCGGACTTTTGTGCAGCCTACGGATGCTCCAATCGCCGCTGTCTGCAAACAAGAACCCGTGGGATCACCACATATGTTTATGTTTGCTCAGTCTAATAAACCCATAACATGGTTGTGAAAGAATACCAAAGCTGAGGCTGGACGATGATTGATTGTTAGTGTGCCATGTGTCACTGTGTGTCTTATTGGTTTTGTGGTATACTGTATTTTATTTTATTGTGTGCAAGACACATTTAAAACAAATAACCTTGAACCTTGAAGCCCCATCTCTCCCCACCTGCTCCTGCTTCCTACATCCCCTCCACACCACACCAAGTTGCTCTTCTTAATAATAATAATACATTTATGTTGGGGGGCCGCCTTTCATAACACCCAAGGACACCTTACAGGGGCATAGGGGCAATATAGGGAACAATTTAAACAGTGGATTTTGTGATATATCAGCCGGGGTGAGTCAAGACAAACCACAAATGGACTACAGAAGGACATATGGTACAGTTTATATTATTCTTGGTCTTTTTACAATAACATATTTCAAAGGTTCTGGATTTGTTTACAATCTAGAAACTAAATACAAAACTAGGATGATATGAAGATCTCATGTCAAAAATAATTGTGATAAATTAGACAGAACTGGCCTGTCTGTGAGCACATTTTATGTTGGTTTGGTTCTTCTGATAAAGGTGTGAATATCTAAATAATATACCAACATATGCTATTGTCATTAGTTGTGTCTCTGTTCTTCAAGCTAAGGCATTGCTCAATTAACAACTCTTGGTTTACAGAGTGGTAACATGAGACCGATTTTTATATATAAAATATAAATGTATTTTAATTTTATAATTTATTTATAATTTATTTTAAATATTGACAATATAATAAAATAAATGGAAATATATACACCGGCAAATATTTAATATAAATACCTTGTGTGTGTGTATAGCTATTGCTTTATCTGATTAATGTTATTTTCATATGAAAGTCCATGATTATAAGTATGCAGTATCATAACTACATCTTTGATGTTTATAAAAAACCAAACCGTTTGAAAATCGGTTGAAAATTGAGCAAGCTATGGTTATTTAAATAGTAAACCATAATGTTATGAATGAGAGCACTGCCTGTAGCAAGATGGCGGCCAAGTGGCAACGTCGGTCTCCATTGGCCAGCAGCGCGTGTGAGCCATCTAGTGTTTATATATATGGGTCATTTTTTTTATAGGGTGCCATTTGGACTTCACAAGTTGGGTGAAATAAATAGTTGATTTACCTACTTTTTTATGTTCTATTCTATAAAGGACATATCTAATTTGCTAAAAAACATGTTGGTCAAGCTCAGGCACCTAAATCTTTATATATATATAGATATATTAACAACACATGACACCCGGGATATGTCCACCCTGTTAAGGACATACACATAACTGCTTAAATGAGTTTTCAGTGCATTCTTACAATTAAAGTGACTTTTTAACAAGAGTTGTATGTCCCTAACTCTAATTAGATATATATTTCATACCCAATTAGTTTTAAGTAGTATATATTGAGAAAAACAAGTGTAGATTATGACAACGTGGCATATTTTTCCACTGTTTTTCATGAGAAAACTTAAATACAATAAGAATTACGAAAAATTTCTAGAATATATAATCAACCTCTCTCATTTCTTTATAAAAGTACAAATATACACTTGATATTTGATATTTTCATTAAACTATGCTAGAAAAATACCAACATAACAGGGTGGACATACGTCTAACAGGGTGGACACCAGTGGAAGTCTGTCAGGGCCTTCAGGACCTTCTCTCCAGGCCCTATAATTTTAAAGTGTAATTTTTTAAAGTGTACATTTTTGTAACTCGTTGAGTAATTCTCGCTGAAATCGATGTGGATTAAGCACTCGTTGGCTTTCCCGTAGCTGTCTGTAAGCACTGTATTGCCACCTGATGTTAAAAAGGTGCTTACGGAATTTGAATAGATTCTCTTGAAATTTGCTGACCAGGTCTGATTCAGTGCTCTGGACCTCTTTTTTAAGCGTAATGGTCTTCCTCTCTTCCTCACCTGTCCTTTCAGTAGACCATTATACAACTTGTACAATTTCCTCTGTGGCTGATTTAAGGTTTGGGTGAGTGGTGAGACGGCACTCTACACAATCACCATAGGCGCAAGCTTTCATTTATGTGGCACAGACAGTGCGGTCAACCATCTCCTCAATATTCTTGGAGACGACAATCCCATGGCTGTAGAGGGTGTCAGCCATGAACTGGAGGTTTTCATGGGTTTTACACTGGCACGTGGCCCGATCAGCATCAGTAGGGGCCACAACCCAAAATGGCCAACATGCACAAAAAAGACAAAAGACGTTGTCTGAGTTTTCGGATCCACATTTCCTGTGAAGGTTCTTGAGTGTGTCAGAAAGCAGTCGCTTCTGCATCTTCTTCTTCCTCACTGTGATGGTCTGCTTGCGCCCAGTTGTCATACGACTCACGTCATCACGAAAGAAAGAAGGTATGGATAGGCTACTGGCTTTACTTTCTAGACTCCTTGAACTCTTCTTCCTCTGAAAAGTATTAAGGTCTGCATCCCTGTCGAACATCCCCCTCTTCTTGGAGAATCCAAGAGCCCTGAATGCAAATGACTGCAGTCTGTACTTTTTTAATAGCCTACCACATGCCACTTTGGCTATTGTTTGCTTCACCCTTTCTCTTCTTGAGGCTTTGTATGTTTGAGCTATGTTTGAGCTATGTCCGCAACTAGGGCAGACTGAATAAGGCTCTTACGAACATGTGGAGAAACCCTCTGATCATGTAGCATCCTATTCACCAATGCACGTGGGGATGAGGAGCTTTTCTTACACCGTAAAAATCTTTTTTTATACTTTTCTTTCTTTCTTATCTCTCTATCCAGCTTGGCCTTTAAAAAGGCTAGCTCATGTTGGAGTCTTCTCCTTCCATTTCTTGCCCTCTTTTCCCCTTGAAGGCGCTGCCTAAACACAAACACACACACAGCGAAAGCAAACATAATAAGTCCTTATAAACAGCTCAAAAAGTGTTAAAAACTGTGTATTGTGTTCCATATGCCGAGTACATTTCCTATAAACTTGCACTAACCTTGAAGGCCCTGGTTCTGGTTCTGACTGACTCTCGGGAGTTGCAGGGGGAGTGCTGAGGGAATCCCTGGCTCTGGAAACGTTGGCCCTCGCGGCTTTCTTTGCCCCCCTCCATTTCTTCCTTTTTGCCCTTTTCTCCCTCTCACAGACCTCATTAATACCCATCTTTATGCCTTTCTCTCTGTCCCTCCTCCATTTCTCTCTCTCTTTTTCAAGGTATTGCTGTCTTCTCTCTGGGTCAGCATCACGGCGTGCTCTGTAGTACCGCTGTGATTCAGCTGCACTTATCAGGGGTGCCATTCCTATACAAATGCATGCCATTACTTTAAGTACTATACCTATAATCCTTGTGTACATAATATACTAGATAATATACCCATCAGTGTTTCCCTAGGATTTTTTGCAGCAGTTTGTGTTGTGCCTATAGATCTAATGGTGGTGATCATTTATTATATTATAAAAACAGTATTATAATGTTATAATAGTAATATAATAATATAACAATAAATAATATTAATATAATATTAACACATGTTGTAATAAGTAAACAATACTTAAATGTCCACCCTGTTAGGATGTTGTCCACCCTGTTAGTTGAATAAGCCTAATAGGGTGGACACTAACAGGGTGGACATTTTGAGCTAAAGTTAGCCTTTACCCTGCCTGTGTTAGCATATTTGCTAGCATGACCTTGGATACTTTATGAGGAATCAATCACTTTTTAAAGAAACTTTTTAAAATAATAGATTTCGATTAATATCCTTCATACTTAGGCCTAACAGGTTGGACATGTTATGTTCAAACACATCAAACAAAATTGACAGAAACATCCAAATCAGTTGTAAGAGCAGTAGAAACCCACACAGCTAACCTCAGTTGAATTTCCCACCTCTGGTGTCATCTAAGTTCATAGGTGTGATGTCACTGATTAAAGGGACAGATACACAGCTCAACAGGGTGGACAGCGACCAGCGGGGACGAACATTAAACCTTATTTTTTTACTTTATTTTTTTACAATTTGAATAAAAACATCATTTGATTACATAGATTTTGACTAGTTAAATAAAATAATAATAACATATTTATAAATTAATTTGTTTTTAATAGCTATATTTTAGATCTAAGTTGAATGACCAGCAGTGGGGACATGGAAAAACTCCTCGATATCCCTTTAACCAAAGCTTTTAAAATAAAATAAAAAAACTTGTGCATATCATTGTATTAATAATAAATTAACAATTGAACACACATTAAAAACTAAATGTAATTAGTATTTGTCCAGATTTAGACAAAAAACAACATATTTTGTACTGGGGACACCAAAGGCACCCTATAAAAAAAATGACCCATATATCTATGACCTCCACTGTCAGTACAGGAAGTGCACGCTAAGGATTCCAAAAATAAAATCACCACTATCAGTACAGTGCCACTTTCCAAACAGGAAATGCACGCAAATACAAAATAAAATCGGATCGTGACACTTATTATATACATATGATATGTATATAGATAGATATGGACACCTTGTATTGTAGTTACTATCAGTACAGCCGCAGCGCCACTTTCCGAACAGGAAATGCACGCAAATACAAAATAAAATCGTACTGACACTTATTATATACATAAAGTATATATATATATATATATATATATAAAAGTAGGGACACCTTGTATTGTTTACTCTCAGTACAGCACCACTTTCCGAACAGGAAATGCACTCTAAAACAACATAAAATAGCACTGACACTTATTATCTATATATATATATATATATATATATCTATAGGCTATAGATATATATTTATTTATATATATAAATACGACATCTTGTATTTTAGTTACACCCGCTAGACAACAGTGGAAGGTTCGAGAAACAACCGTGTTTGCCGGGTGCACCGCGGCGGAGGTGGGGAGGTTCCAGCTGGGAACCTCCACCCCGCTGCGGGACCCGTGGGACCCCTGGACGGTGCGTCTTGGTCACGCTTCATATCGGCCGGCGCGGAGGCCCTCCGACAGTGGGTCGCGTTTGCCATTCGATCAGTGAGAGGAGAGGAGAAAAATGCAACAAAAATGGTCAAAATCCGTTAATATAGGGATGAGTGTGTGGGGGGGGGGGGCTGAACACAGGCCGTGGGGGGACACCCGAGACCGGGCAATGTCCCCGGTAGAAACCGGGTGAAATAGCCAAAAAAATAATAAAACCGGGGAAATGTGAAAAAAAGTGTCCGAAAATAGGCACTCGTGAGGCGGGCAGAGTCCCCTGTCAACTCCCGTTACATTCCTCCATGGTGTCATTTGAGCGAAACACTTTTACGAGAACCAGGCTGGGGGGTCAAAAGGGCTTGACCAAGGCCGACCCAAAGTGCACGGTGGAAGTTTTCAAATCACGGAGGTGTTGAGTCCGCCACTCATCACCTCCGTGATTTGAAAACTTCCATCAAACGAGTCCTTCGGTGGGCGGGAAAAAAACGCGTCAGAATCGTCACTTCCTGTACTGACAGTGGGGGTGTCCTGAGAGTGGAGGTCTGCAGGCAGGCTCCCATGAGTTGCATGGGTGTTTTTGGTGCTTATAAATAAATATATTGAGAATTACAACTACTATAAAAAGTTAGAAGTGGATTTTTCACACTTATTTACTGTAAGAAATTGTAAAAAGGAAGATAAACATCATCATAACAATATTGTGTAGCAATACCACAGTAGAAATAATATGATAAAGGTAAAAAGTCATCAATTTAAATCAAGTCAAAACGTATTACCATCATATTTGATTGATTCTCCCAAAAGTAATCAGCATGAAGATGATTCATTTCAGAAAAGTGTGTACGATGTATTTGTTTTATAATGAGTGATGCATTATGTGTTCATCATTTGTTACAGATGGTAAAGGTAGAAGGTGGGAATCATTTCAGTTACTCACATTTGTCTTAATACAACATAATGTAATAGTTTATTTATATTTCTAATAATAATCTCTATCTTTAAAATAGCTTAAGCTCCTACATAGCGAACAAAGTAAAAGGTAGATTTTTCTCAGTTTAGTAGAAGTCTAAAGTACCCTAATGTCCCTCCCTGCTGTCTTCAGAGACCTGTCGTTGCAAATGTCCCCTCTGTGGGACTAATAAAGGTATTCTGATTCGATGGCATCCGGTTATAATCAACAACAGGCACGCGGGGACTTCCTGCAGCCAATCACAGCTCCGCGTTAACCAGTTTGATAAAGTTCCCCTTTTCTCCGCGGTTTCACTTCGTGTTTGTTTCAAGGAAACACCGTGCAGCTCTCGGTGTTTAAAGATGTGGGAGAACCTGGGGGGAACACACCGGCTCCGGCTATGTTCACGGCACATCGGCTCTGAGTGAGAGCGACCATCAGAAAGAGCCTCCTGTAGGAGAAGAACATGTATTTATGGCGCTTCTCCATCGCCATAACTCTGGGCTTGGTGTGGTATTTTTCAGACTGCGTTCGCTCGGTGACTCAGTACATTTTGTGTATCTTCTTTTGTTTTTCTTCTTCACTTTTCTTCGAAAACAGTGGAAGAGAGTACAGCACTCAGACTGATGAAGAGACACTGGAACATCCACTCCAGGTATTAAATCAAATTTATTTTGGCAACAACTTTTATTGCGGTAAATGGTTGTATGATCGAAACTGAGTCAAATATTAAATATGTGAGCGTGAGATGCATTAGTAGCCTACATCACATGATGATGGCACTTTTAACCGTTGTATATCCTGTAATAAGTGAGATAAGGCTGTTAATATTAGTATTAAATGTGTGTTAGTCAGTCACATCTCTTAAAGTCAAGTATTTACACTTGTCATATCAGTCAAATCAACTATGTGTTGAAGTATTTGCAATCATAGCCTGACGTGCATGTTTCCTACTGAGGCCTGGAGAACTTGTTTTCACTCATCACACATGTCACATGGAGTTCAGCACATACTGATGCTACAGTTTTTACTCTTTATCTTTTCATATCGTAGTTTATGAGTCGTGGTTTTGTTTTATTTCAAGGAAGCTGCTGAGGGTCCGTTGCTTGGTGATTTATGTGACTTTGCAAAAAGCAGCGAGCATGCTGAACCTCTGGAGTCTCAGTATCCACATGTGAAGACGTCTCTACAGCAAGGTAAGGCATGTCTAACCGTGGAATATGTTTTTTTAGGGGGTTTAAATCTTTTTACTGTACAGTTCTGGTAAACGTTTTATAAAAATGTGAAAGCAAAAGTAAATCAAGGTTCTGCTCTTGACCCCAGGGTGTTTTGTCAGCACATTTCACTTCTGTAAAGGACAGTTTTGCATAGACACGGCTGCAGCTGGAGCTCATGTTACATGGAGTGAGGAGGGGCTTTAAGAAAAGAATGTAAAGGATGAAAAACACACCCTCCCAGTACAGTATATAATGGATAAGGCTGCAATGTGCTACACAGGAAATTAGATGTGTGGTTCTTCAATATCAGCAGTTTCCGCTTTCCTTTTTGTGCAGTGTTTATTAAATTGGTTCATGGTTAGAAATTAAGATGTATAGCATAGCTGGCGCTCAGATTCTTTAAACACAGTTCATGTCCTCTCCAGTCACATTTCTCAAAGCTACAGTCAGAGTTTGAAAATCCATTGAAAGTCAATGGAATGGAAGTAAAATTAAGCTTTTTGCAATGATTTGGCCTTAAAAGCACTTTCCCAGTCCTAAACACTGAATGTCAGTCATATTCAATCAGGGTTCCAAGGTGATTGTTGTTTATTTTCACAAATGTGGCTATTCATGTTAACACAATTTAAAAAGTAAAGCTGTCAGCAACTCATTATGTTTAAAAATACACAGCCTCCTTTAGAAATGTACATATATTCCTAACGTCTCAAAGTATTTTAAAATAGTTTGGGTCCCACTATTAATACACAGCTGACAAATGTGAGATATAAAACTACAATAGGGTCTATTTACATGTAAAGTGATTTTATTTCAAGCTGTTTCCGTGCCCTTTTTTATTGAAATGCCTGTAAATTGCTGAAAATATTAATAATTCATAGTTTAAAATATTTATTATGGTGTATCGACATAAATGAGATGCTGTGTTAAAGCCCCACATCAGCACTTTCAGCTGGTTCTTGTTTTTTCTCTATAGGATTTATATATAAATAACGTTATGTTGCTATAAATAAAAAATGCTCTCCAGAAGGACCCGTCTTTATCAAGTTCAGAAGGATTTACTGTCACGGATATCTCTGATGAGTTTTGAAGTTAAAAAAACAGAGCTTGAATTTCACTATAAAAGCTTTAAATGCGTTAACATTGACATGCCATTGCATTCTGTTGTTTATTTATTTAGTTAGTTAGTGAAGGCAATATTTTCCTTCCCACTCTTCCCTGTTGTTATTTTGATAATCTTATAATCCCGAGAGTAATTCTTCATGCAATTTCAGCCTCTCACTTTAGGAGATTTTATCTTTTCTGTGTTATATATCATATTAAACGGAACATCTTTAGGTTATAGCCTGACAAAACATGACATTTAAAGACACCTCTTTGGAATTTGACAAACCCGGATGGCGTTTTTTTGCTATTTTATGACAATTTATAGACTTAACTATTAATGTAGATAATACTAGGCAGATCGATTAATATTGAATGCATTTGTTACTTGCAGCCCTAATTGCGTATGTAAAAAATGTTGTGTTCTGAATGTGAATTCTCTTTTCTTCTTTCCGGAGCTCGCATTACCATAATTGGAACAAATGAAAAATGAAATGAATTTTGCTGCAGTCCTCGAGTTTGATGTTCAGAAGAAGAGCGTGGGAGTTTGGTGTGAAAGTGAATTTTCTCTTTGTGACTGCTGTCCTCAGTGTTCGAGTGTGCCTACGCCCAGCTGGTCCTGCCTTGGTACAGCGTTACTGAGCCGCGCGAGCAGCAGCCTCTGCACCAGGTGCTCAGCGGAGAGTTCGACTTTGTAATAGACCGGATAATTGACAGAGCCAAAGACTTTGATGTCTGCCAGGCGGTCGTGGGCTCTGTTCATATTCTGACCCAGCACTTACATAATGCCAAGCAGGCTGACAGGTGACGCCTACTCTCTCTCTGATTCATGCTGCTTCTGTTACTCAGTTATGTTTCTTAACTTTATAAATCTCCACAGTTTTATCACTTGTGAATTATTTACCTTACTTTTACAAGATCATACCTACAGTGACATCCTGAAAGTTGCTTTAAAGGTCCCATGTCATGGCCATTTCTACTGATCATAATTCCATTGTTGAGTTCTACTAGAATAGATTTACATTGTTCAATGTTCCAAACTCACATTGGTTTCTCATACAGCTTCTCTGTATAGTATGTGTATTCACTCTCTGTCCTACCCGGCTTGTTGGAGCTCCTGCCCCCCCCTCCCTGTGAGCCCACTGTGCTCTGATTGGTCAGCTCGCCCACTCTGTTCTGATGAGTCCACCACCGTTACAGCGAAACAACAGTGATTGTGTGTTACAATAACGTTTGTTAGCAACCAGAAAATGACAACAGTAATGACAAACAGATGAGAATGCTGCATGGGGTCTGGGTGCCGTGTTGGCGGGACGTTGCGGTCCTCGCTGCTCCGCCCTTTGAAGCTCGAGGAGTGGACAGTGTGAGCTGGATTACTGGTGTTGTTTCCTGGTTGCTGCGTGGGGTCTGCGAGATAGCGAGACACCGCGGAGCTCAGCCTGAGCACACACACACTCACTGCCTGAGCTCCGTGTGTTTGCGGAGCACCGCGGGGGGCGCCAGAGAGCTTCAGGGGGGGCGCAGCGTGAGAAAAAAATAACGAGAAACAGTGAAATCTAGCTAATTAACTTCAGCCAGCTTTATGCGAGCGGCAACATGGAGCGGTACATTTTTTGTGAAGTTAGCCTACCTAAAGTGAGAGAGGAGACAGCGTCTGGCAGAAAATGGAGGAAGTATGACCTTGATTATTTGAAGCTAGGATTTTCATGGACCGGTCCTGGCAGGGGCGGACTGGCCATCTGTGTGTTCTGGAGAATCACAGAACGGCTGGTCGTCAGCGGGCCGTTGACGGCAGGCACCGTCCTTATTTTAATTGTAATAATACTTACTTTGATCAAAAGCAAGTACCGGTCAAGGCTGCAGCCAGAGGATGATCTATTCCTGTCTACATTGCATCATCCGCCTGTGCGCATTAAAGACGCAGACTCATTGTTCCCACTAAAGTAGGGGTGAGTGTAATAAGGAGGCGAAGTTGACGTTCAGTGTGTTGCCGGGAGCATATAAGGATTTATCCACGATTTTGAAAATGTTAAAAATGTTTAAAAGATAAAAAGCTTTTAAAAAGTTGTTGTTTTAAGGAGGTGACGCTACTCAGCCAATCAAATCGGTGCAGTCAGTGAGTCAGCACGATGGATTCAAACACACACCCAGAGACGAGACAAGAAGAGAGAAAGACTCGGAGTCATTTCAAATGGCGTGCTCAAAAAAGAGAAAGGTAGACAGCGAAAACAGGTTGGCCAATCACAACAGAGCCGGCTAGCTAACCAATCAGATCAGACTGGGCTCTGGTTTCAGACAGAGGGTGAAAAGAGGTGCTGCAGCACAGGCAGTATGAGAAAAATAAAGAGCTTTTAACATTAAAGCATGGAGACATGTCACTGTAGAGGTACGAAATACAAATATATGCATTATAGGGCCCCTTTTATTATTGGATCAAGCATCAGATCAAGATGAAACATCAACAGTCATTTCTAGTACTTCCTGTAATAATCACCCTTGCTCTCTGTTTCAGGGAACTCTTGTTCAGCTCCAGAGCAGAGGAGATCGCAGTCCTCAGGGAGTTTTCTGATGCTCTAGTACGTAACCTTTTCCCAAAACTTCTCTGGGGCCATGAAGTCAACCGCTGTGCCTTAAATGAGATTGTTGCCTTAAAGGGTAAGGAACCATCAAACTATCTCTCTGCAGGAATACACTCTTACATAAGGACACAGCTCACCAGAGCTTCTTTTACAAGTGTGATGTGTGTGTAATCCCTTATCGTCAGTGGCATAGTACAGCTTGGAGCATGAAAAAGGAAGGCACACTTCCGCAGTGATGTGCCAATTTCCTTTAGGGTTCTGTCTAATCCTTTTTAGAATAGATAACATGTCTTATCGTGTTGCAAATCTGCAGTGCAGTAGGTTTTGTCATTATGCGTGTAGCTCAGTTACAATGAGTGATTTTGACAGCTGTATTCAAAATATGAAATGGATATCTTGGCAGCTGGAAACAGATTATTTCTAACTAAATAGTTTTGATATGAACTCAATATTTGAGTGTTCACACTAATTCAGAACATTTGGCAAATGATCCAGAGCTTTGATTTCACAGTCAGAACTCATTTGCCAAATTGAAATTCATATTTAGACATTCCTGTAAATACAAATGTTAGCTTTCTTATACAGAATAAACAAACAACAGTACTGCATGTACATTGGTACACTTTAGATGAGCTGGTAGGTGGAGACAAGCTAGTTGTTTCCAGTCAGATTTGATGCTAAAATAACTGACTGCTGCCAACTCATAACATGAAGGCAAATTAGCATATTTTGTAAAATAATTGTAAAGCTCTTTTAGCTATATTACTGACTGTGCAGCTGTGTCAAGAAGAGGAAAAGCCATAAACATGACTCATTTCACTAAACTGCTTTTGTGAAAAGTGAAATTCGTGCCTCATGATATTAGCGTGTTTATGCTAATGTCATGCAAACTGAGCTTGGTGGCTTGTTTTCTGTTCTCTTCAGGGCTGGGCCTGCTGGTGACATGGCTGTCGGACCCCGACAACCTGAACCAACTGGTGGTGAACCAGCTGGACCGCGTGACTCCCAAAGGCTCCGAGGAGGAGCTGTGTGGGTCCGACCCGGATCAAAACTCTCTGGCTTCGCAGGAGGGAGAGGCCGAGGGCGGTGAAGCGTGAGTGGCTGTCATCTTCCCCCCCCCCGCTGGCTTGACCTAGTCACACGTCACAGTGAGCCTCAAAGGCTGCATGAGACACCTTCTGTGTTTTTTCAATTGGAACTGACCTGATTTAGTTTGGTGTCTGTTTTCTTATTTATTTATTTCCAGGAGCTTGGAGGGAGCAGGGATTTCATCCAGCAGGATCAAGACCAAAAGAAAAGGTGTTGTGATTGGAGTTGTTGTTATTCAAAAGCCTGTTTAATTCAAAGCTCTTTGACACTCGAGGATGTTATTCTAACCTTTTAAAGCTTTGAGTATAAAACAATTCATATTAGGCAGGAAGAGTAGTTTGTGGTTGTTTTGAGGAGAGGCCTCTGCTTGCATAACATTTTGTACAAACCGTTTTGTGTACAGCAATGTGTTGTCAGCTACATGACAGTGTCATTTTCTTTACATGTCTAATGAATCCCTGTTTCTTTGTTCTGTGTGTTGGTACAGACAGCTAAGTACACAGACAGCTGATGTCTGTGCCCCTCCTTTCTTTGTATTGTAAACAATCAAACCGTAATGAAGGCTTAATACGAAGCGATTATGCCATGACAATAAGGAACCCTGTGATGTGACAAACGTATGCATTTTCTATAGTGATCGCATCATAAACATCATTCGTAGTAATGTGTAAGTCGTACCTAGATCTCATGCGATATCTATTCATTATTAGTCCATCACATGGATAATAAGAATTAACTAATTATACTTACATGCCTAATGATAATGGTGAATAGTTTCTCACTAGATTTCTATAGTGATGTCCAAGAGAAAAACAATATGCAGATTGTTGTGATGATCAAGGTTGAGATGGAATGCATTTGTATTCTCTCCATGAATCAGTTCATCAGAAAGGGACACTGTTTGTTCAGTGCTGTAATTTACACAATAAAGAAAAGAGCTATGAGGCAGTAACAAGTTGTGGAATCATCTCTGAATTTTTACATGTGGTTGTTGTCATTTTCAGCCAACAAGTTAAAAGAAGGATGGTCGAAATTTGTGGACAAGGTAAAATGTAAGAAGGCCAAAAAAAAGAAGATGAAGAAGATGGAGCAAGACCTGATGCTGAGGGTCATGGCGATCCAGGGAGACGCGTCCAACGAGGACGAATGTGACAGCAGAGAGGGCTCGCTCCACAGCCTGCACGACTCTGACAGGGTGAGGCTGCCGCACCTCGCCTCAAACTGAAGAGGATTAGTTGTGAAACATGACAGATTCACTGTGATTTTTTAAAATGTATTATTCATTATTATTTTGTTGTGTAAGGAGGACAGTGATCTGGAGAACTACTTGACGAGCGTCCAAGAGGACATGATGGAATTCAGGTTGTCGTATGAGATGTGGCGCGCTGGCAGCTGGGCTGTCAGCATCCCTCATGTGAGTTGTAAATATCCGTGACAGTAAGGGATGTCCCGGAGGCTCGTTATCTGTCGGCTGAGGCTCTTTAAAACTTTGTCCTTGGATGGTATGTTAATGTTTGAGCAGCAGTTGACTGTGTTATAGGCTGAGTGGGATGGCGAGGAGCTAATCTTCACCTTTCACCTGGAGGAGAAGGGCAGCCCGGAGAACCTGCAGTGGGACATCAAGAAGACATACATGGATGTCATATACTTCCGCAACAGATGGCAGGTAAAAGGCGATGAAACGTTTTTTTGCCATTATTCTATATATTATCAGTTTAAAAGTCCAAATGTGTAGTATTTAGGGGAATCTATTGGCAGAAATTGAATATAATATTCATAATTCTGTTGTTTCTGTATAACCACCTGAAATCGGCATTCCTCCGAACCTGAAGCCAATGCAGAAGTACATTAAAACTTGCAACAAGTGTATCCTCTCTAATGGCTAGCAGGGCGACATGATAGTGATGAGTTACATTTTGTTGCCTAGAAACGTCTTGTTCAGCATTTTTTTTGTAATTGTCTCCATCCTCTTTTGTCACTTCTTCTTTCCAAAGACAACATGGAGACTTTCACATTTTTCCGGCTTTACATTTCTATATTGAAGTTGCTGTAGACTATGCCTATCAACAGTGAAATGTACACATTGTGAGGGGCTGCTAAATACCAAATGTACTGCAGTATATTCTTTTTGCTTGGCCTCCTGTGAGGCCCTGTCGTCTCCATGCAGATGCTCTCTGTAGTTTCCACAGTGAGTTACAGTTAAATCATGAATGTATAATAACTTAAATCTCTTCGAATGATTCACCCTCCTCCCAACTCCTTCTCCACACTCTCAACCCTCCTCCCACCGTATATAAATCCCCCCTAGACCCCACTCATAAAAGAAGAACTTCTGGTTGTCAGGACGTTTTTCCTTTTGACTTCAGATAAGAGTTGTTTTGACCACTTACTGTCTAGCATGAGCCAGAGGGGGAAGCATTGTTGTGAAAGCAAACCACAACTTTTCCCTGAAAGTCAGCTTATTGAGCGGGCTGTCATGAGGGATACAGTTTTATTCTTTTGCCAGATATAAAAAACAGCGGGGTTGACCAAACACTGTTCAGTCTTGAGGCTGTCTTGTCATAAAATTATATTTTTCCCCTTTCTTTTTCTTTAGGACTCGACCAGCCTGCCCACGATCCTGCTGCTGCAGAAGTGGGAGGTCAACGCTGAGGTCAAAGAAGAAGCCAGAGTATCAGTGGAGCACTTTCTGCAGGTATAGAAAACATCAAACTTAGATGTGCTGGCAGATAAACACCATCATAATCATGACTCAACAGTTTCTTCATTTATTTTCCAGGCGTTAGTTTCTGCTAATCTGATCGGCCAAACTCAACCGGTTTTTCAGTTCCTGTGCCCACTCGACAAGCTGCTGAACGAGGAGGAACATTACGGAGGCGTGTGGGGCCTCCTGAGCGGCCTGGCTTACTTCCTGACTCCAGGTCAGGAGGAAGAGGAGGTAAAGTTTTACACATTTGCTTTTCTTTAAGTCTACATCATAGAGGCACGATGAGTGTGGCCTGTCAACAAAAAAGTTGTCCCCGGCTCAACAGGGGTTACGCTGCTCCACAGCCTGTGAAACCAACACCAGATTTACTCTCTCTTGCTACGATCTGGCACCTCGGCGCTACGTTTTTATAGAGGTTGGCGCCCGGTCAAATCCCGAACAAATCAGAATGAAAGAAAAGGGGAAATGCAGGCAGAGGGCTTCAGTCTCTGCAGATAAAATAACTCTGTGAGATGATCAGACGTGGATTAAAAAAACTCCCAGGAGAGAGAACAAAGAGATGAGTCGTAAAATCACAACACAAACTCTCCAATGGAAACATCCTGCACAGTTTACAGACCTTGTGCCGTGTTGACCTATTTCCCATGGTTGTTTGCACACACAGAATCAGTCGGCTATATGAGGGGGTATGCCATCCCGACTGTTAGCAAAATGACCTTGTTAACCTGCAATAATCTTCTCATCACCTGTTACAGTAGTTCTCAACCTACAGGTCAGGAGCCCTAGGGGGTTGCGAGATATTGGTTTTAGACATTGGCTTTATCGGTAACTAATTTGCCTTTAAAAAAAGATATTTTTCGTTGATAAGAAAGTGTGTGTGTATGGGATTCTCCTTGGGGATTCCCAGCAGGTCAGAGGGAGAGTCAGGGAATGCATGAATACAAAGTGTCTGGAGCTAGCTGAAATTAAACTTAACATCATAACAAACAAAGCGTTATTATTTATTTATATTTTCAAAAAGATCATTTGAGTTGAATTCTCTAAATTGGCAAGTGGAGGCCCAAAGAATCAGCTGTTCTTGAGGCCTCTAAAGTGTCAGCTCCTTGAAATGAAATGTGTGTCTACAGCAGCAGGAAGAACAGAGGGGAGAATCAGCACCGGGCAGGAAGTATTTCCCGTCTTCAGGCTTTAGTAAAAGTCTGGGTTGATTTTTAGGTTTTACGAAGTAATGGACAACATTGATGGTTTTCTCACACAGTGGCGCTACAAGGATGCAATATATTTTCGATCGTTGGAGAAGACTTTAATGATGCATTTGATGAATTGACATGACAATAATGTTGAGAGTTTAAATACATTTTTGAATAAAGATTGTTTTTAAAACAAAAAAAGAATCACTCCGAGTCCTACCCCTTCTCTCACTCGTTAGTAGTTTTTAGTTTTTTTCCTTCACCTCGCTCCCATTTCCCTTCTCTGTGGATTTCTACAATGAGGGGAAAGTTCTATTTATAACCATCAAATGCGAGCAGTAAGAAACCGTGACGTGACGATTTCTGTCCGTCTGTTTGGTGATCTTTGCTGCCCGCTCGTTTCGGTACTATGGACAGCGCCCCAATTAAGCCATACTCTTTTTACCATTTTGAAGCACAAACGCCCAAAAAGCATGAAACCTTTTGACATCTACAGTATGTGGGGATGAGGAGGTGCAGGAGCAGAGAGTTTGTTTATATGATTATCAGTTAATTCATAGGTGTTTATGTTAGTTTTGTCAGCCTGACTCATCGATCCTCTATCTCACTTACATTTTAAGAATCCTAACTAGCCTAACTGGGCTGTGTATTGATACATCCACGGTGTTGTGGTTCTTACGTAAGACCTGTGATGGTGACTAATTCTTATTGCTACGGGGGTATTATAAACGGTCAGATTTTCTGACAGCTCATGTTCCTTACTCAGTGTTTTCAGACTTGGCAGTTTCTTTATTATAATCAATGACATCATGAATAAAACAAAAGCAATCAGAGATTGAACTGGGGGTGAGGATATTCTGACTTTTAACCCCTGTTATGCCTCAAGCTGGAATAACATAGACCCTGCATTTCCAACAATGTAACCTTACAGCATCTTTCATGAGAACTGGCACCCATGCTCAACACTGATAGCTTTTAAATGATTAAGCATCTCTTGTTTTAAACACAAGCTTTTTAGTTAAAATATAGTCTAGTTGATATCACTCTGCTGTGTTGCATTCCTTGTAAATCCAACTACATGTGTTATACCGTGGAGTGGAGTCTTGCTGAACAGATATATTGATGGATTAGTTCCCTGCTGGTGTTAGCCGCTCTGTGAGGCTGGTGCCTCAGGGTCTGCTGTCACAAGCTGATTGCTTTGTTTTCTCTGCAGAGCTCCAGCCCACAGACAGAAGCCCCCAAAGACATCATAACACCGTTTCTGCATCCAGAATCAACAGCTCTGCCTTCAGAAACCGCTGCTGCCTCTACTGAGAAGGGCAGTGATGTTCCTGATGCTTCAATCCCTGCTATTGTTATCTCATATGACTCTCCTTCTGAAACGCCGGAGGAAGAAGAAGAAACAGAAATTGAGCTGCGGTCTGCTTCTAACTGTGACTCTTCAAACGAAAACAGTACCCAAGACAAAACGGAGGAGTCGGATAACCTTTTAACCTCTCACTTTAAACTCATGTTTAAAGGTCTGAGTCGATCCAGGTCACAAGAGTCTCTTAACTCGACAAAAAACAGCAGTGACACAGACCCGCCTGACTCCTTCTCCTTGCCTCACTGCAGCCAAAATGGAGGCATGCAGGGGGACAGCCCCGATGGACCATCCCGGCTTCTTTTCAGTGCAAAGTCACATAAAAGGGAGAAATCATGTTTTAGGATGGCAGGTGCAGCGCATAAGGCTAAAGTGAAGGACCAGGTCAGTTCTCCACGGGGGGAGGACCTCCAGGGTCAGAAGAGCCAAGTCAACAACTTGGAGCAGCTGGAAGCGACCAAAGCCATATTTGATCTGCTGAAGGAAATATCTGGTTTGTTTAAACTATTTAAGGCATTCAAAAGATGGTTAAGATGTGTTGAGGTTCTTGTCCATGGTCGCATTATACTGCAAAGAAGTAAAGTAATGTACTGCTGTGGATGTTGTTTCTCCTAACTTTCGGCGAGCCATACACAATATATGTACTATCCCTTTAAGGCCTGCAGGATTTTACAAGGGCCATTCTTCTTTTTTAACATAGGGCCTACTGCAACCTTTAAATTGATTAATGCATTTTTCCTAAAGTCTTCAAACCTGTAGAGACCTGGCACTCGCCTGACAAAGCTAATCCTTTGCAATGTGGTTTGTTTTTATCAACCATCATGTGGTATCTTGATGTGAAAGCATGCACTGGTATTAGAAACAGGGTGGTGCATTTGTGTGCAGTGACAAGCTAGAACAATCAAGTGTTGGCAGTTTGTAGCTTCAGAAGAGAGCCATAATCAAATATTGATGTGATGAAAAGAAAAGTTTGGTGACTTCATGTCCTGAAATGTAGATACTTAATCATACAGGCTGGAAGATAGTAAGGACAAATGTAGTAGTCTGAACCGCTTTAAAAAAAATGTCTAGTCATGACAAACCCATATTAATCTATATTATTACTGACTTGCTGCTCCTGCCTTTGATCAAGTCAATTCTCTCCATAAATCCAATTTTACAAACTAAGCTTTAACACTGTCTGTTTCAACAGGAAACTCCATCCTCGTAAACATATTTGATGCCATTTTGAAACCTTTTACGCCGATCTTGAAAAAGTAAGTGCGTTTTAGTGATGAATCTTTTTTACAGAGTTTTGATTAGAGCGTGTGGATCCTCGAGTGACTTCTGGTTGTTTTCTCCTTCAGGAAAGTGAACTCTTTCCTGGACAAGATGAACCCAACAGAAATGCAGATGGCGGCTTATATCGACACTCTGCGGAACAAACAGTGGCCAGAAATCAAACCTGCAGCACCTCATCATGCTCGCAGCGAGGAGGAGAAGAGCGAGACGAGGGAGCGGGCGCACCGCCTGATCAACGCCAGATGTAGGTGACACCTCCATCAGAAGCAAGTACACAGTTATTTTTAGCGCATCTATAATCTCTTTTCATGTTCTTGTTGTAGATTCAAACTATCTAATCTTGAAGAAGATGGACATGGAGGCTGTTTTTAATCTTTTCCAGGACAGAGAGGGAAACCAAACGCTGGTATATGTGAGTATCTCATCATGTACTTTCTGTCAATAAATTATTCAGATCATTTATTCAAGTTGAAAGTTGGAAAATACTACAGCGTAAAAATACTCCATTACTAATTAAATGTAGTGTAGTACAAGTATAAACTAGCAGTTAATGAAAATACAAGCACCTAAAAAGTCGGCAGACTACAAAGTAACTCATAAAGCTAAAAATCTAGGTGTAGTGATGGACTCAGACCTGAATTTTCACATCACAGCAGTCATTAGGTCTGCATACTATCACCTGAAGAACATATCTTGGATTAAAAAACTAATGTCACAACAGGATTTAGAAAAACTTGTCCATGCTTTTATCTTCAGTAGACTCGATTACTGCTCTTCACACGGCTCACAAAAAAATCCATCAGAAAGCTGCAGCTGATTCAGAACGCTGCTGCTCGAGTCCTCACTGACATTAAAAGAGTGGATGACATCAGTCCGGTTCTGAAATCTTTACACTGGCTTTCAGTCGGGCAAATAATTGATTTTAAAATACTATTGCTAGTTTTTAAATCACTAAATGGCTTAGGACCGAGGTATATAAACGGTCTCCTGCATAACTATGAACCATCAGGGAGTCTGAGGTCCTCTGGGTCGTGTCTGCTCTCTGTTCCAAGAATAAGAACTAAACATGGAAAAGCAGCATTTAGCTATTATGCCCCGACAATCTGGAACAAACTGCCCGACCGCATGCACGTCCGCTGAAACACTTCCTATTTTCAAATCCAGACTAAAAACATATCTATTTGCCGCTGCTTGTAATAGAGCTGTTCATACTCACACTGCAGTATGCCTTTTATTCATGTATTCTGTACCTGCTGTGTTTATTTATTTCATTATCTTTGCTTTTTTTATGCCTGTTTTTAAATGCCATTTAATAATGTGTTTATGCTGTATTTATTCTTAAATGTCTTTCATTTTCATTTTGTAAAGCACTTTGAATTGTCACGTGCTGAAAGGTGCTATATAAATAAAATGGCCTTGCCTTGCCTAAACACTGTACATGGGTACATTACTTGAGTAAATGTACTGACTTCACTTCCGAACACTTTCTAATTTATCAGTTTTTTTGGTTTAATTTATAAAAATGTTGTTCTGATTTTGTTGCATTATCTTTCATAACAGATGCTCCTGTCATACCTGATAAGGGAATTTTTTCCCAACGAGCATTCCCTAAATGTGAGCGCCGCTGCCCTCCAGAAAGTGACCAACTCCCCCAGCTGATCTGTGAATCCTCAATGTTTTTAATGGCAATTTTTTTTAGAATATCTAATGTGAATCCTCAATGGCAATTTTTTTTAGAATATCTAATTATTTATTTAACATAAATGCCCCTGAATATCTGTGACCATTTCTGTATCGATGTCGAACATTCTTCTCTGCCGTTTTTACCTCGAATGTACTGTGAACAGTTTTGTGTTTATTCTTTTGGTTTTTATTTTTTAACAGTATCATTTTGTAAGTAATTAACCCTGACTTTAATCTTTGTGAAATCAGAGACATTCTTTATGGGATCAAGCTTTACACATTTTGCTTTTATTGTAAAACTCACAGGAGAAAGTAACAATTACACCCTTCAGAGTTAAAGTTGAATTACATATTAGAAAGTATTTTGTGTCACTTTGAGCACTTGTTTTTTGGTGAGAGTGTTTGTTTTCTGATTCAGTTTTATATAATAGAAGATGCCACAATTACCTTTATCTGTCAGTGGACAGTGCCACTAACAAAAAAACTGATGTGAAACACTATTTCAAATGAAATATTTTAATAAAGATTTTCTCGTTAAATGTCCTGCTTTGTGTCTGTTCATTAAGTTAAGGTTGTAAATATAGCAGTAAATCACGTAAAATGTAATTTGGTTGCTGATGCCAACTGCTTATTTTCTCTGAAGCAATTATAAGGTAGAATAACTATCATTACTTTAAAAAAAAAAAAAATGCCCATTTATTTTTACTGTTGGTTCACGTTAAGTACCATAAATGTCCTGTAATGTAATAGATGCACCCTAAAATACCGGTTTAAATGTTTTTTAATTATTAATTTCATATTCACCATTAAGCAACGCAATATATTTTCTTTTTAATAAATCATATACTATTTAAAAGACAAAATATATTTCTTCTTTTTTTGAACACTAGCACACATTTAATTAACAGTGAAAGAGTAGTTTCTTTGCTATACATATACCCTTTAAAAAGAAAAATTGAATTGTATTGAAACTCTGAAGTAGCCTACCCTTTTTTTAGGTTCTTTTTGTACACATGTCCTGTTTTCTTTATACTTTTTAAAATATTGTTATACTACACTTTTTTACTCTGGGAACACTGGGATTAACTGAAAGATTTAACTTTTATGATATATATATATATACACACACACACATAATAGAAAATGTTCAGTTATATAGGCCTACTGCAGATATCACATAAAGAAAACCTGAAAATTCCTTGTTTATTAGGTTCTGTTTTTCACCCTTTAGATACACCACTATGTACTTATAAATAAATAAAAAATAGGTGACCGAATCTTTTTCACTGTGAAATAACAAAAATAACCCTTTTTATTTGCACACATGATCCAGGCATGAATGTATAATAAGAACGGGTACAAGATGGCGTCTATCAACTTCCGGCGGGTGGGGGTAGTGAGGGCGAGTACTTCCGGTGTGAATGTGTGAAAACAATACATCCATGGTTGAATACAGAGTTTTGACCGTTTGTTTTGACATAGACACCAAGAGCAAGAATGAGCGGATTTGGAAAGGTTAAAGAAAGGCGATTGACCTTCCAGCGGGTAAGAAAGTCGGCAGTACATTGCTGTGTGCCCCTTTGTACAAATTCGTCCCGTTATAATCGGGAGATAAGTTTTCATTCATTTCCTATTGAGGCTGAGGTAAAGGCTCAGTGGCTGATCAAGGTCCGTAGAGACAATTTCAGCCCCACAAAAAATACCTGTGTGTGTAGTAGGCATTTTCGACTAGGAGACTTATTGGTCACAGCTGGAGGACTGAACAGAGTACAGAAAGGAGCTATACCTGTTCTCTTTGCATGGAATAACTACGAGCTACCTACACCAAGACGTAATGTTTGGGAGGGTCGGCCGAGGGCAGAGAGTCCCACCCCGGACTTGACAGCTGAGTACGAGGTGGAAACATTTGCGCCGCCGGATCATAACTATTCTTTAAATCCAGCGACGGCAGTGATGGCCGACGAGAACGAAGCCTTGAAAATGCAGGTTAGGGAGCGCCAACTCCAGCTGGAAGTGTTGCAACTGCGATCTCGTTTCGGGATACAACGCCTGGCAGGGTCGGACGAGGACATTCGTTTCTACACCAGGTTGGTTTATAAATTATAAGGCTATCAGGATGTTGTTATGGTTACTAGTTTGAAAAACACGTTTAATTTGGGGAAGCTAATTTAAGAAACAAAACAATGTCTAACATGAACATTATTACATTCTTAGATTTGCCACATACAAGCATTTCCTTGCCTTTTGGAAATTGGTGGAGCCAGCAGCCAACACCAAGATGGTGCGGATCACCAACGCCAACTCTGCCAGCAGCTGGGATTTCTCTCAACCAACAACAACAACAACGGTATGCAGCATACAAGCATGGATGTATAGTAATAATTATGCACGCTGCGCACAGCTATACCACCGTTTAACAAGTGCATCACCACACACCAGGAAAAAGTTTTACAACTGTACCCAGTCTCCCCTATAACAGCATCTACAGTATGCCTAACACTTATTTGTTTTCACAGACACTTCCTCCCATAGATGAGCTGCTGCTGTTCCTCATGCACCTGTCAGTGGGCCTACATCTGAGGGATCTAGCAGAACGGTTTGGCATTCACCGCACCACAGTCAGCAGAATTATTTCCACCTGGACACACTTCCTATACCAACTGCTTGGAAGCAAACGTCTGTGGATCCCACGCGAAGTTGTCAGAGCTCACCTTCCACCAGAGTTTTCAGCTTTCCCTGACACACAAGTGGTGCTTGACTGCACCGAAGTATTCTGCCAGACTCCATCATCTCTCCTGCTGCAGAGTGAGGTGTTTTCAACGTACAAGTCACATGCTACATTCAAGGCCATGATCGGCATGGCACCCCATGGTGCCATTACATTTGTGTCTGGCTTGTATGCTGGATCTATGAGTGACCGGGAGATCTTCAAGCTGTCTGGCATCGTGAGCCTGCTCACACCAGACATGGCAATAATGGTCGACAAAGGGTTCCTTGTGGAAAATCTGGTTCAGTGCAAAGTTTACCGGCCTGCCTTTCTGTCAAAAAAACCCCAAATGAGCGGTGAGGATGTCAGGCAGACTCAATCCATTGCACGTCTGAGGGTCCATGTGGAGAGGTGCATCAGAAGGGTAAAAGAGAACAAACTCTTTGACAAAGCCATACCACTGTCTGTGTGTGGAAGCATTGAGGAGCTTTTCAATGTGGCTTGCTTCCTGGTCAACTACCAGAACGGACCACTGGTGAAAGCATGGGCAAGCCTGGGCAACAGCGATTAAAACATTTCTTGCTCCCAAACCAATTGTGTATTTCATTGTGGTCATTACAAAAAGCAGTTATACCATACTATGTTTAGGTACTAATGAATTATATCCTCAAAACAAACGCACACCAAAATAACATAGGACAATACATAATATAATAAATCCACTGATAACATTTTACAGATTTAATTTAATAAACTTTTACAAAACATAGGTTGATGTTATATCAGGGGGGGGGAAATACATATTTAAACATTTCAATTAGTCTCTGCATATTTAAGTAATGCTAGTTAATATAACAGATGAACAGATGTACAATATCCAGAAAGTAGATGCAAAAAATATATATAATATGTGCATTTCCAATATTTCCTCTGAAAGAGTGTTATATCAATGCAAGATAAGTTAGTTAGCATCCACAACTTTTGTTAATGGATAACTATTGAGTAGTGAGCCATTTGTTTTAGGTGATCATACTCCATATGACATTAAATGTCTGCCAATAAACACCCCTTTCTTCCTCACATTGGTCCTTTTGAGTAAAGGACCAAAAAGGTCCTAGGACTTACAGAACACACTTGGTTCTGGTTTTAGCAATTGAAAGAACTATATACAGGAAAATATTCATGTTAGATCAGTAATGTATAGTGTGATGATGTAGTGTAGTGCATATCAGTCCATGTAAAAATAAAAATAAAAATAATCTCCCTTCTCCCTAATGGTTGTAGCCACCTCGCAGTCTCTGTAGATACGTTGTATAAGGATATCCTCCTCTGCAAAAACTACGAAATCGCACCACTCCATCCCTGTGAGTAGGAGCTGGCCTTGCACCTGCCAATAGTAGCTATGAGACTGCTTCAGTTTTAATGTGCCACTTTGCATTTTTAAGTAGCTACAGTCCACATAACTTCTCGCATTTTGGCATTTTATTTCTACAAGTCCAAAAGGTGGGCTCTCAGTTGGGTCAAACACCAGACCGTCAGGAGATGACCCTAACCAGGGGGCATCTGGGTGAATGACAAACCCACACGGCCAGTAATTGGTGTTTTTAATCCGGCAGTATTCCTGGATGGCAACCGGTTCCAGTGCCAGTCCCCTCTTCATTGACGCCGTTTGTGCCACTCCCTTCCGAATCCGTTGTGCCAAGTTTTCAGCCGAACTCTGACCTCGAACATGGCATACTTCCCTGAAACGGGAAGAAGTTATTCTTGGCCTCCTAACACGGTGCCATTCCACACTGTCGCTCTGCTCCCTTGTGGCCACCTCGATTTTCCTTGCCATGAGCAATGTTGTCGCAAGTGACAGTAGATGGAGGTGCTGTTGGTGACTGCACACAAACTCACAGGTGGTAGGCTCCAGCCTATAGCCATCCACAGGTAGAGGTGGTGGTGGAGGGGCATCTGGGTGACGCACTATAACCCGGCTAAGAGGTAGTGGATGCTGGTATGAGATAGGGCTACCTTCCTGAACTTTTCCAAAGGTGGAGTTAACCAGTGGCACGTCCACACTTATAGCCATGGTGGTGATCAGTGGTGCGATGTCTGCTGAGAAGTCCTTGTATGCCTCGCTGACTTTGAGGACATCTGGGTCTGGCAGCTCCCCCCGCACGGCCTTGTAACGTGTACTCCTTTGAACATGTTTATATGATAATTAGGACTTTAAGAACAATTTTACACTCAGACAACAATCACAAAGTTGTAGCAGGCTACATACAATTACTTAGGACAATAGATATTACCTTACACCGTCAGCAACTGTAAACTGCTTTGGCTTAGTGGAAATGAACACCATGTCACTCCCTCTGCCTGGATTCGCACCCTATTAATTACACAAAAGAATTGTCAAATTAATTGAAATGGTTTTTTCGAAATAAGGTCGCATGGGTCGGAAGTAGATGGGCGGGACTTCGCCTCTCTATACATCCATGAGCAGAGCCGACAGGCAGGAAGACTCGAGCACACAGCTCGCGCTTTATTATAATATATAAAAAAAGAACACCATGCGTGTCATGATGGCACATAACAGCTTGCGGCCGCAGATTACTCCGGGTCCCAGGCCCCCCCCATACCCCAAAAATATTTGTATTGCAGATCTACATGAATCGCACAAATGACCTATTTTGGATTCGAAAAGTCACAAGTTTGGCTTATCTAAAGCCAGCTGAGTAGCACTTGAAATGTTTTGGCTCTATGAAACTGATGTACTTATATGATTCCGTTTTCTTCAAGTTTGTATCTTCTTGGTCGAATGCACTTATTGTAAGTCGTTTTGGATAAAAGCGTCAGCTAAATGTAATGTAATAAAGAAACTACGATATATATCCATCATGTCGTGGCAGTCTTATTTGTTTCAGTAAGAGTGTGGATGGTTTCGGCAGTCAATATTACTAGGAACGAGATGGAAAATAAAAGTTTACCGAGTTAATAAGTAGGGCTTGATTGAGCCAAATCTAAGGTTTGGGTTCAGGTTATTTTTTTGTACCCTAACGTACAGTTTTTTAGAGTTAAAAGACGGTGGCAGTTTTTAAACACATTTTAAAATCTACACAGAAAGAATCTTCCAAAAAGTAACCCATGCTCAATCACATTGAAAAAACATTATGACAATCATAAACAATAACATCTAAGGCATCAAAACAAGCTTACCGTTAAATTTGTTGTTGACAATTTGTCAGATTTGTGAAGTTCCAGACTTTGACTTGCGCTTTGTTCACTTTTGTGTAGCTGTGGGTTATCTGTGATCGCATCTGAGACCGACAGGGAGCATTTCTCCTCCTGTCTAGGCTCGAGAGTGCCTGATGAGTCCGGTCTGAACTCAATCACCTTTATGTGGAATGGATCAGTGATACAGGGCATGCATATGTCTTCTTCTTCTGTTTCATATTTTACACAATCTGAGCTTATACAGTTATCCACTTCCCCCAGTCCTTGCTGTTGTTCTGATACCTGACTTATGTCATATTCAATTGGCTCTTCTTTAGGTTTTTTGGGCAACTGTTCTAGTATTTCCTGTTCCAGCCTGGATCTCAGCTCACAGGGCTGCTCTCTGACCTGTGTGGCTCCAGAGTATTGGCCAACATCTATTGTGGGGGGAAAGGGGAAACACAATATTTAATACCAATACATATTTTGCTTCAATTTGAGTATAAAACCTATATAGCCACAGTTCCCGCCTCCGGAAGCAGTCTTTATTTTTACACACCGGAAAAGTTACAAGACAGATGAAAAATGTAGACCAATAGAGAGGTGAAGTCCCGCCTATCTACTTCCCCCATGGGACCTTATTTCGGAAAATGTATGTATTGAAGTCAATGGGGAGAGAAAGATTATCTTTCGATCTCGTTTGAATTGTGCCACGAATTACACATATGTTTGTCAATCTTAAAAAATAATTTCCATGTCAAAAAAGTCACAGTTTGTCGTAAAACTGTTGAAATATAAGACTATGAAAAATACTAGAAAGACTACAAATCCCAGAATCCCGGTCCCGCATGCTGGCTCTTACGGAACCGACTAACTCCCCTTTTGTGTATGTACAGCTCTCAACATGCCCAGACTTGTAGTGATTTTCACCTCTTTTAATACTTTTCAGCTCATTCTGAATGGCTCAGTCAGTAGGGGCTTGGACTGGGAGCTGTAGGGTCGCCGGTTCAAGTCCCTGAACACTGAACAGACCTAAATATGGAGTGTGGACTGCTACTTGGAGTCCACCTCCTGGGCCCTGCCGTGGTGCCCTTGAGCAAGGCACCAGACAACCGCCCCTCACTCCCATTGCTTCCCGGGCGCTGTACAGCAGCTACCCACTGCTCCTAGTACTAGACTCCTGGTACTAGGATGGGTTAGCATGTGTGACCATTAAAGAGGGGTTTCATCCCTCTGATTCTATATTCTATTCTGAAAGAAAGAAGTGAAATGTGCCAACGTGACGTGAGTGTGGTGCGAGACGGGAGAGGTAGTTCATTGAGCGGTTTCACACAAAAAAAAGTGTTACTTCACAGTTTTACGACACCTTTTTTTTTTGACTTGCAAAATTATCTTTTAAATTGACAAACATCATATGTGTAATTCGTGGCACAATTCAAACGGGATCGAAAGATAATCTTTCTCTCTTCATTGACTTCAATACATAATTTTTCCGAAATAAGGTCCCATGGAGGTACCCCGGAAGGGGGGGGACTTCGCCTCTCAATTGTCTATAATCTCTATTCTTTGTCTAATCATGATCAGATGTTTACTACACCCATGTGTGGATATTCCCTTGAGAGGATTTAGTTGTTTTTGTGACGTTTTGGTAGTTTTCATTTCCTGTGGGGTGTGCTCCTTTTCACTCGTTTACCTGACAACATTGCCACAGTAACTGATGCCACACACCTTAACTCTGGAGGTTTTGCTTCAGGGGTTTGGATTAAAGAGAAAGTTAGAGAGAGAAGCAAGCACTCTTCTAATGCAGTGTTTTTAATAACAGTCTTACTGAATGTTGTATTTATATTCTTCATAACTCATGTGACCTAGTGTCTCCAAATAATTACCAGATATGATTTAAAAACACTCATCTCTTTTAATTGGATGTTAGTGCTTCTATAATTTAAGATTTTTTAAATAATTATATTTATAAAAAATGACATGACCCAATGACTCAAAATCAATGCAGCATTGTATTCATACACTGGACAAGAACAACACACTTTATATTTGGTTTTAGTCCACCTTATATTGTTAGAAATAATGTAATGAAAATTAAGTTTTTTTTTGTTAAATAGTCAAATTAGCTTCCATGTCATGTGTCAGTGACTCCCAAATCTATACCAGATAACACTGGACAAAATAGACACACCTCTTTTATTGGATTTGAGTGTTTCTTTTTAAATTGTATATTTGTATGCAATTTTTTTCAATTTGTATTAAGTAGTCTCTTTTCAATAGCTTCCATGTCATGGACACAACATAACAGTTGGATAACCAGGGGCTATATCAAACTTGCCTTGCAGTAGTGGTATAAGAAGAGTTTGGTTACATTTAGGGTAAAGTGCTTGAGTATAAGTATACAAAAACAACAACTGTGGTATAATAGCTACAGACTGCTGTGGAGGCATCACTTTCACGTGTATAAAATGTCCCTAAACGAATGTTTAGATTGTTTACGTCACGTGCTATAGTTAACCAGTCTTATCTCTTATCTCATATCTCATATCTTCACATATCTAGGCAGTTAAAATGTTTGCGGTAACCAAAATTGACAAACCTATTTTCGATAGCTTTATCTCTGGGTTGAGCACCATGTGCAGCACATTCCGCAGGCGCTTGTTTTCCTCGTAGTAAGACTCCACAATAGTTTCTATTTCTCCAAATATCTCCACGGCCGCGGTAGTTAAGCGTTCAGTTAAAAAACTCCGTAAATGCAGCAGTTTGGTGTTAGACATTTTGAGGACTAACGTAATGTTAGATCAAGATATGTTGTATTTAACTTCTCCTCGACGTCGTACAAAGCACGTTTCACTCAAACGCACAGAAACCATCCGTAAAATTCAAGATGACTTCCGTTTAAATTAGCGCCATCCTCAGGACGATAGGCAAGTAGCATAAAAAAAATCAATCAATAGATGAGGGTAACACACTTCACCCGTCACTTCCGGGCAAAAATGAATTTGGGGGGAAACAAAGCTGTCATTTGCTATATCGCTAACTATACCATAGATATATATATATATATATATATATATATATATATATATCTATGATCTATACGCTATCTATCGCTCTTCCCTCTACCGTAGACCGGAAGTTTACAACCACACAATGAATGATATGTGTATTTTTGCTTTAAAAGACATTATAGCAAAATACAGAAGCCATAATTCCACCATGTTTCTGTGTTTTATTGATGCTTCCAAGGCATTTGATAGACTGAATAATTACAAATTATTTGACAAAATGTGCCAGAGTGGGGTACCCAAGTACATAATAAGGATCTTAGCCTTTTGGTACACTATGCACATCAGACTATGCAGGTGAAGTGGGGCAATACTGTGTCTGAACATTTTTATGTTGGTAATGGAGTCAAGCAAGGTGGGATTTTATCTCCTTTGTTGTTTAATCTGTACATAGATGATCTGTCTGGGAAACTGAATTTGTGTAAAACTGGCTGTGTCATCGGAGCTACTGTTGTCAACCACCTTATGTACGCAGATGATTTAATCATCTTCTCCCCATGCAGTGCTGGCTTACAACAGCTTCTGAGGACTTGTTCCCAGTATGGCATTGATTTTAATATTAAGTATAACGCCAAGAAGAGTAGCATCATGATTGTGAGAAGTAAAGAGGATACAAAGGCTGTATTTCCTAATTGTATTCTCAGTAGCAACATTCTTCTTGTGTGCAGTGAGATTAAGTACCTTGGTCATTATATTTCTGATGATCTCACAGATGACAAAGACACCCATAGACAACGCTGCAAACTGTACGCCCAGGCAAACATATTAATGCGGAAGTTTCACAAGTGCTCTGTAGATGTCAAGGTATCACTTTTTAAAGCTTTCTGTACACCATTGTACACGGCTCACCTGTGGAGTAACTACAAGGCTAGAAGCATGCAAAAATTAAAAGTTGCATACAACGATGCTTTACGGTTGCTGCTGAGGGTACCACAATGTCACAGTGCCAGCCAGCTGTTTGTTAACTTGGGGGTACCTACTTGTCAAGCACTTTTAAGAAAGTTAATGTACAGATTCATGTGTCGCCTGGAAGACTCGGACAATAATGTTATCTCGATTTTAATTAACCCTCTGAAGAGTTCTACCCGGTTCTCTTCCATGATTTGGAGACATTGGCGCAACAGCCTCTACAGACGGTGAGCATGTGTTTGCTCGCTGTGATTGGACTGATTTTATGTTGTTATCTGTTTGTTTTTATCTGTTTTGTGTTTAGCTTTTTATCTTATTTATTGATGAGTGTTTTGTCTTTTTGTGATATGGACCTTGAGTCTGAAATAAAGATTGGATAATGAACCGGAAATGGAAATACGTCATCCCGTGCAACTCGTGCAACTAGCCTATAAAATGCCAGTACATGCCAGTTGAAGGTCATCCTGTCTATATATATATATATATATATATATAGATAGATATATATCTATATCTATATATATATATATATATATATCTATATATATCTATGATCCTGTCCCCTATTATACATCCATGGTCCCCCCTCACCGAGTCCTCGCTGTGCTCCTGGAGGCTGCAGTTCCTCCTCCTCTCCTGCAGGGGACATCATTTTCTCTGCGGCAGGAAACCGGCCGCTGCCTTTAGAAATCCAAGATGTCTGCGCCCTGAAGGATGCTGCTAACAGCGTGAAGTTACAGGACAAGTGATAGGTACGACAACTATGCGGCTTCTGTCTATCTTTAGAGCTCGACACTGGTTTATCTGACTCGTTATTGATGTTTAAAGCTGTGTTTTATGATACCCGGAGTGTGTATGAACTAAGAGACAGGTGTGTGTAGCTGCTTAATGTTCAATGTTACTGCTGGACTCAAAGTGTAGCAGCTTAGCGTTTGGCTTTTGTGTTTTAAAGTTCACACATCGTCGTTTTAGATTGAACACGAACTCATTGATCTGTTTGTCATGAGCTTCTGTTATGCATTTGAAATAAATTGCTATTTCTGAAACCAGGATCTTACTATGAGCAAAAAGGATCTATTATGAGCACAACATATTTTATCTAAGGTTAAACAGTTTTCCCCCTTAAACACGTCTTCGTGTTTCTGATTTTGTTTGTAAGTGAGGCTTACTTGGATAAAAACATGTCTTTTCACGCATATTTAGCAATATTTAAATCAAAATCGTGTTGCTCAGTGGTGGGGTTGAGTTGCATGTGTTCCCAGGCCACTCAATGGAATTAGATGAACACAAATACATACTTGAAGAGGCGGATAAACATACACCAAGGACCCTTTGCTTACATTGTTTCTGTTTTCATAACATTAAGATGTAATGTTATAAAGAAGTACTTACGATCTTCAATACCAAAAGTGTACTCTAGAGAAACAAGAGCTTCTCCATATATTATATTTGACTGATGTGTTTGCTTGATGTGGAATTGTTAATACATTTTACTGTTTTGCTTTGCTATTTTATTCTGCCTCTTGACGACCTAAGCTTCAAATCGGTGTTGTTCGTTCCTATAATATTACAATTAACACAGAAACCTTCATAACAGACTGCAGGGAAGGGAAAACCCTAAAAAGCATCATAGGGCCCCTTTAAGTTTTGACTAGATTATTTCTTCACTTCATGCTGGGCCTCAAATATGATTATCTGATAAACGACTCTCTCCTAACGTTGTTAGATGTGTGTTATGGGTCGATTCATAATGATTACTGAAAAATCTCTAATTGGCAGGAAGTACTTTTAGTAACCTGACAGCATAACCAGGTATTTCTAGAGTTAAGAATTAATTTGCCTAAATGCACCAACATTAAACAATGATGCAGGGGTCTTTAACATGTTTAAAGCCAAGGGCCCCTTATATGAAATAGAGACAGAGCAGAGACATCCCATACAGTATTTATAAAATAGAGTATCCTATTGTGCGGGATGGCCTAAAGTGACTTTCACAAACACACCTTTTTTTATGTTGCATACATACCTATACAAAATCAAATCTGTAGTTAATGAGTATGCTGTTGTGGACGGATGCCTATATTCATATATTTACACGCATCTCCTATTCACAGGGTTAGCTATAGTTTATGTGATTGCACAATGATTTATGTGTAGCAGATAGCCTATGATTAATGTGTGAATTGGATGAAGTGAATAAGATTAAGAGAGCAGTATTTGGGCTCTGCCTAAGATCTTGGTGCTTGGGTTGTTTTTGTAACCAACAAAAAACCCGAAAGAGATGAATTATGGATGTCAACAAATAGTAAGAAAAGGAAAGAGAGGATTTGAGTGGCGATAGTACTGCTGTTTTGTGTCCGGTGGTTCGTAGTCCCCTAGGTCATCCAGAACCTAATGTAGCGTCAGGTATCATACACTTAAACCATGAAAGACTCAGAAAGACTTATTAATGACCCGTTTGAACAAGACTGTACTTTTCCACAGAAGATAAGATGATATATTATTAAAGTGTGGTCATCACCTTTTATCCTCTTGGCATCCGTCAGTGTTTGTTCATTTGTTATGACCCTGAGTACTCCAATGGAAAGTGATCTTGGCTCAGGGATATATTGGTAGTATATTTATACTTTATAAAGAATTGAAGAATAGTAAAACAAATATATACTGTGTGTGTGTGTGTGTGTGTGTATATATATATATATATATATATATATATATATATATATATTAGGGCGATATATATTGCGTTTTTTTTAACATGTTAAGCCCCAAGGTCCTGGCGGGTACTTTACTTTTTTTTCACGACACTGTGTCAGGGGATCTTAATATTTAAGAACCTATTAATGTGTTATACCAGATTAACGGAAATAATCTCAGCTAACTGACGATCAGGGTTGGGTTGTAACGGAATACATGTAACGGCGTTACGTAATCAGAATACAAAAATCAAGTAACTGTATTCAGCTCGCGTTACATTTGAAAAACGAGTAATCTGATTACAGTTACTTTCGTAAACCTTTAGTGAATACATTTTGGATTACTTATTGGAATTATTGGTGTAAAGATTTCCTCACAACATTTAATATTCATTACTAAAGGTACAGCCGAATCATCACAGCGCACAAAACCTATTACCGCCGCAGATGGGCCAAAAAAGCGTTTGAAAAAAAATCGCGGGTCCGCTCGCTCAGTAAAACAATAACAACGAAACATGGAGGAACACAAGTCTGCGTTTAAATCGCGTGTGTATGTGTGGTTAAAACACATCAGCCTGCGGTCGCTCTTTAGCCTTACTAATGTGAAGGCGGTGCGTGAAAGGCAGTGCGTGAAAGGCACTGCGAGCTCGTCTTCTCAGAGGCTGAGTTAACCCTCCCGCTGCCTCCTGGTGCTGCAGAGATTTCATGAAGTGAAGGAGGTGTTCCTTCTATAAAACAGCTGTGGGCAGCAAATACCGTTAGAGTCACGGACATGAATACATAGATCAAGGCAGACTGGTGCACACACTCTCCTGTTTTGCCAATCCGGTGCTTAAACAAATATAGCTCTACACGCCTGGCCGAAATGTCCTTAAAATGAAGTCCGAGTTCGACATTTTAATTCATGTCCTGCCAACACTGGCAGGACAGAAGGCGACACGCCCGTTCTAAGCCGTGTCCCTCACTCCTCACATCCCAAGCTGCATCTCCAAAAAGTGTATTATGTTGTTAAATCGTTTCAGATGTGATGTTTCAGTTGTGCTCTTGATAAGCCATTAAAACAGTAAAAACACGTTCAGTTTCCTTTTGCTTTTTGTGTCTCCTGTTCACCAAAACATACCCATCTGTGATGGAAAAAGAAAGTAATCCAAAAGTAATCTGATTACGTTACTTTTTAAAGACACGTAACTGTATTCGGATTACTTTCAGAGCCATGTAATCAGTAATCAGTAACTGATTACATTTACAAAGTAACCCTCCCAACCCTGCTGACGATACAAACAATTTTTACCAAAACAAAACACAAGTCTCATAAGAAGCATCTAAATGACCACTGAGCGAAAAATTCTAACGGAATTTGGCACAGAACTCAAGATAAAAGTACCCTTATTACTTATCGTAGCTGCACATACAAGATATCCGATTAAAGCTGAGGTTCCATCGATTATTTAGGTATATAGTATCATCACTGAGTCATCCGAACTCGCGACAGGGGAAGCAAACACAGACATCACAACACGTACCTTTACGGAGCTTCTAGGGGAGATCGTCTCACCGTAGCTGTGAATCTGATCAAAAGACGTGTTCAATGGCATTAAAACGAGAACAAATCAGTTAATCCATAGGTTTTTAACGTCTCTGTATAAAAAAATTATTACATTTATAATCCATAATTCCATTCTTATGTAAAAATCACAGAGCAAAAGTTAGCTGCTAATGGTAGCCACCAGAGTGGCTGCTGCTTCCGGTCTTGGCTATGCGGCAGTCTAATACACACATTACCAAATAAGGAGCGAGAGTGACGCGTAGCCAAAACCGGAAGCTGCATACACTCTGGTGGCTACCATTAGCAGCTAACCTTTGTGCTCCGATTTTTACATAACAATGGAATCATGGATTATAAACAATTGCTTCAAAGCCACAGATACATTATCAACCTATGGATCAACCGATTCAGCCGCGTTTTTTCTCGTTTTTAATGCCATTGAACACGTCTTTTGATCAGATTGACAGCTACGGTGAGACAATCTCCCATAAAAGCTCCGTAAAGGTACGTGTTGTGATGTCTGTGTTTGCTTCCCCTGTCGCGAGATCGGATCGCTTAGATACTATACTTAAATAATCTGTGGAGTCTCAGCTTTAATCGGATATATTGTATGTGCAGTTTCGATAAGTAATCAGGATATCTTTATTTTGAATTCTGTGCTAAAGTGCGTTAGCATTTAAAACAAAAATGAATAAAACCGCACGTCCCTGCGGTGTGAATATCGCGCATGCGCATATCGCTGTTATCGCCATGACACGGTATATCGTTAAGCCCTAATATATATTAGGGCTGTCAGTCGATTAAAATATTTAATCGCATGATTAGCCATAGTTAATCGCGATTAATCTCAAATTAATCGCACATTTTCTATCTGTTCTAAATGTACCTTAGAGGAATATATTTCAAGTTTTTAATACTCTTATCAAATATGCTTTATGCAAATGTTTATCATTTGAACAATGACAAATATTCTCATGAATATTAAACACAACAACCTCTGAACATTACAAATATTCGCCTCAATTCAATCTGGAACCTCTCGTGTGTGTGTGTGTGTGTGTGTGTGTGTGTGTGTGTGTGTGTGTGTGTGTGTGTGTGTGTGTGTGTGTGTGTGTGTGTGTGTGTGTGTGTGTGTGTGTGTGTGTGTGTGTGTGTGTGTGTGTGTGTGTGTGTGTGTGTGTGTGTGTGTGTGTGTGTGTGTGTGTGTGTGTGTGTGTGTGTGTGTGTGTGTGTGTGTGTGTGTGTGTGTGTGTGTGTGTGTGTGTGTGTGTGTGTGTGTGTGTGTGTGTGTGTGTGTGTGTGTGATGGAGCAGCTGCCTGGACGCTGCAATCATGTTGCGCGCACTATCCGTGCTGAGTGTGCTGACTTTTCGTGCAATGTCCCACTGTCTGGCTTCCTGTGCTCGGCGCAGTTGTCGGCTCGGCGCAGTTGTTGGCTCGGCGCAGTTGTCGGCGAAATGTCGCTCCTCTGTTTTAATTTAAACAGCTCCTTATATCCGTTAGCGCAGCTAGCTAGCACCAGATGCTAACAACAACAACAATACACGTAAGGTCTTTCTCTCGGGCCACACATACACACACCCTCCCGGTCCTCCCCCCGATGGCCAGTCGGTGCCTGCCGGTGAGCGTGGAAGTGTGGTCTGCCACAAGCGGGCGGCAGGAGCGGGGCTGTCAGCATCAGCTTGTAGATGGTATTTTAAACTCGATGCGCTCTGAAACTACGGGGCGGCCGAGGACAAAAAATACACATGCGTTAATCGCGTTAAAATAATTAGTGGCGTTAAAAAATGTTTGCGTTATTAACGCGTTAACTTGACATCCCTAATATATATATATATATATATATATATATGTGTGTGTATAATATATATAAAGCAATTTTAAGGTTTCCTGCAGATCCTTAAAACGTTTTACAAGGCGTTCAATTAATTAATTGCCTTATGTAAATGTAATAATTTTTCAAGACGCCAAGACATGCAAGTAGGATTTACAGAATTAGATTGTTTTCTGAAGTTGCAGTAGCTTAGATTAATATTACAATTTTAAACAATTGACTCCCACATGCAGATACGGATTGCAGTATGTGAAATTGGACTTACATGTTTGCATTTATCTGTATGTACCCTCTACTAAATTAGTTGGAAGCCACCTGTTTGCATTGAATACACCTGATTGTAAATGTGTAAATGTCTGAGAGTAGATCAGAGTAAAGAGATGTCCTGCTCTAGCTAGGTGTTAAAAGAGCTGAGTCTTAACTGCACATCCTTTGCTGCAAAATCAAGCTCATCCTTCAGCTTAGTCCAGGCTCCTTGTAGCTGGAGGCTTCATGTTTATTCAAGGTCCTCTTCATTTTAAAGTCCATCTTCCAGTTCACCAACCATCCACCCACACTGTTATAATCAATTATACCTCCCCACTGTTCTTAAGATGAGGTCCAGCTGCAGCAGGATTCTCAGCCCTGTGTGTGTGTGTGTGTGTGTGTGTGTGTGTGTGTGTGTGTGTGTGTGTGTGTGTGTGTGTGTGTGTGTGTGTGTGTGTGTGTGTGTGTGTGTGTGTGTGTGTGTGTGTGTGTGTGTGTGTGTGTGTGTGTGTGTGTGTGTGTGTGTGTGTGTGTGTGTGTGTGTGTGTGTGTGTGTGTGTGTGTGTGTGGTTTACTGTCACATCCCGGCTGCAGTCACAGTTGGCTTGCAGTGTGTGCACCTGTCTTCCCATCGCTTGTTGGTGCTGCAGCTGAATGTAAGCCGCAACATAAAGAAGTGTAATGATGTTATGAGTAGGGTCGCAAAGGGGTGGAACAATGTGTTTTGGGATATTTGGGGAGTTAGGTGGTCCGTGAGTGTTTTTTTTATTGGTTAAAGGTGGGGTAGTAGTAGTACGTTTGAGAAACCAGCTCGAGATACACTTTTTGTTATATTCCATGGAATGCTCTTAAACCTTAACATCCCGCAATGAAGTGCTTTGACAAAAAAATCCAGAAGAAAAGGTCATCTGTGGAAGCCGTAGTGCTGTAAAAAGCACAACCAGTCATTTTAGCCGGCCCAGCTAAAATAACTGGATGGCCTACCTGCCTGTCAGCCTTCCATCGGGGCACAAACTTATCTCGTGCCCTCATTGGTCATGTGCGCGTTCCTGTGTGTTGGAGGAGGGGCTCTGTAAGGAAGTGGCAGATTTTTTCCGGCTGTGTATTTTCAAATTCTAGCGCACTCAAACTGGTTTCTCCAAAATTATCTACCCCACCTTTAAGTGGTCCTTGGTATGAAAAAGTTTGAGAAACACTGTACTAGATGAATACATTTGTATGTGATATTTGCAATTTAAACATTAAATAAATATATTACCCCATGATATCATCAAAACTTACTTCACTTTGTGAAGCCATTCACAGGCTCAAATGTGTGGCTTCATTTGTCTTCTGCTTTGGGCTCAAAAGTGTGATCCAGTCTTCTAGAAATCATCTGTGCATGTGATGGAGGAATGCACAGTGCTTGTAGGGGGTGTGGTCTCAATAGCCATGCAGTAAGCAGTGTGCTATGTGCATGTGATTGAGGAATGGCATGGATATTCAAGTGTACTTGAATGGCATCTGTTTGTTTTAGTCAAGATTATGCTAAAATATACTTTCCCCAACTATATTTAAGTCCCCTATGAAGAGCCAACCTTCAATTTAGAAAATGCCCAGTTTATTCCCATAAATTCCCGTTGATTCCCGTGGAAAGTCTCCATCTTTGAACATTCCCGGAATTTTGCAACCCTAGTTGTGAGCAAAGCTTTTTACTTTCTAGCTCCTTTTTTTAAGCATATATAAATCATGTATACAGACTTCCAATGTACCGTGTCCTTTTGTGAATCTGAAGATCGCAGTAATGGGGTAGCAACTGATGTAACTTTAGCCTGTTTTCGACATACCAAACCAGTCTTTGGTTTTCCTGTGCTTTATGCTAAAAAGAAAAACGGATAGCTACCGGGCTGTATAGCCACAACAAGTAAAACATGTTGGCTGATGGCACAATATTCCAGACAATCCTGTCAACTGAGTGGTTTTCACTATTTTTTAAATGTTTGTCAGGTACCATATGCTGCTGATGCGTTAGTGTTGTGGTTGTTTGCTTTTTTAAATGTATTCCAATTGCAGGAAGAGGTTTGTTACACAGTCTGTCTCATCCATTCCAACATGATGTGGGTGGGGAGGGGGGGGGGGGATGTAATTCAGGGGAGTCTGGGAAGAAAACGGCCTCCCTGGGATGTGATCACAGGGAAGCAGAGATAATGCATTCAGAGAGTTTAGACTGGGAGTCATCACTATTCATGTACAAGGTGCTGGTTTGAGTCCAGGCTGCAGTGATGGGAATGTGTTCAGCAGTCAGCACGAAAGCAGCTGCCCCTTATTAACTGATGTGTTTCTGCACGTCAACTGCTTGACAGCTGAGAGATAAGTGAAGTGCTTATAATGCACTGCGGAGCCCATTGTATATACAGAGCAAACATGACAGCCATATGATTGGCTCACACTTGGTGCTACTTTATAACAGAGGTGTGGTCAGGGCTCTGCGCAGAGATTTTTTTTGTGATAAAAAAAAGAAAGAATACTTCCCCTCAAAAAGGAACATTTGATTTTTCTATTACACTTCAAATAGTCTGAGGCTGTTGATGGCCTGCTACTCATTTGTGTAAGTGCAGTCACTGTAACATTCAACGTGAGCCTGAGTAAAAACTCCTTCAATGTAAACTGTTTTCATAATAGATTCACACAATAATGTGATGCTCAATATTTTTTACAGCTCTCGTTTCAAATGATCATAAAACCCGTCAGAATGAGACTGAAACGACGCATTGTGTAATGATGTGTTGGACCATATAACATGCTTAACAGTCAAAATGTTCACCCTCCAGATTTCATTAATATTTTAGCACAAATTAAAAGTCTATCTCCACAGTGATAATATCAGCTAAATTAAAAAATATTAATCAAAATAGATAATTGCTCCCTGCAAATGTGATGTGAAGCATTTCCTGCCTCACTATGCCATTTCAAACTAATTAAATCTGGTAGAATAGACGATCGGATTTCAAATGAGTTTATTCCTGAGTGGAAATCACGGGTTTTTTATTTCTGAAAATTTGTTGGCGCGGAGAGACGAGACCTGCAGGTTCAGCTCTCGGTTAAATCAGGCCACGAGTTCCCCGCTCTCAGTCTTGTGGGATCATTCAGACTCGTCTTGAGTTCTTCGTTTTATTTGACCGGCCTTTAGCACTTGGCATTCAGCAATCAATAGCTCCAGGGCCTGCGTTAGGTGAGCTGAATACTGATGCAGCGGAGCAGCATTGGCATATGACTCTATAACTTTATACCTGATCTCTTAATCTTATCCAGAGCGTCCCGTGTGGCGCAGCGAACGATCGCCGCCCAGTGAATTTGTTCTGTTTGGTCACTGCATTAGTCTCATTATTACCGTTAATCTGCCGCTCTTTATTCACAACGTGGTGCCATCTAAACAAATGCTGCAGCTCAGAGTTCCCCTGCTGCCGCCGAAGGTCTTTCCTGCGTTTGTTTTGCCGTTAACAGAGATTTGTTCAACTTATGTATTCAAGGACGCCCGTCGTTAAATGTTGCACTAATGGGGTTCAAACTTTCCTGCACAGATGAGCAGAAACATGAAATTGCTTTGATAATTTCAAATATGCCAGTTCTCTTTTTCTATTAGTACCCGGCGTCTTCAGCTTGTCTTCAGGGCTTTTCTTCCTGTTTGTTTTGCATCTTCTTTGGTGGCAGCTTCCTGTGGTGGGACATAAGCCACTTTAGCAGTCACTCGTGTGAGTGCTTAATTATTGTGAGTTAATCTCTAATTGAAAATGTCCATGTGCATCAAATGTAAAAGTGAATGCTGCCACGCTTAGAGATGATTGTAACTGATTGTCAGAGTCTTAGTGTGGAAGATTACATTGAAAGCTGTCCCTCTGCCTATAATTTCTAAGAATACTAATGGTGGTTTCTGTTTGGAAATCCGACAGGTTTTAATCTCTTTGAAGAGATGGAGACAGAATGGGTTTCTTGAGTGATGAGTTCCAAGAGAGAATATGTTAGGTCTTATCACAGATTACACCCTGAGGACCAGACATATGTATCAAGTAATGGATCACACGTTTTAAACACAGCCGCAGATAGAAGCTTCTGTAAATGCGTAATATCAGCTTAAATCCCAGGGCTGGATCAGCCGGCTGTGAACACCATGTTATCGCAACACATGGGGAACAGTGAAGCAGATCATAGCAAATGGAAGGGAGGGATGTGAAAGCAAAAAAATAGTGGTTGGTGATAAAATCCTGTACCACAGAGCTCCATGGTGGCGTAGTGTTTGGGACAGATGTTCAACCTGTATTTTATAACCACTCCTTCTCATGTCCCCTCCCTACTGTCCGTCTTTGACTCAAAGCAAGGCCTCGTACAGCCACAAATAAACAGCAGGACTAAATCCCCGATGTCTGACAATACATTGTCAAAGTCAACTTTATTGTCAATCTTGCAGTTTGTGTGTTCAGACAGAGATCGAAATACCGTTTCCCACAATCCCGAATATAAAAACAAATGTAAACAAAAATGTGTGCAAATATATATATATACACAAAATGAAAGACACATTTTTACATGAGCTAGTGGACAAATCCATTAGGCCATCAACAAAAACATATTTTTATAATCATTGTATCGATTTAAACGAACTTTGTTTGTGATTTCCTCCTTTTTTCTGTTTTTATCACAACAACTAAACTAATAATATCTTTGGGTTTTGAACTGATAAAACAAGACTCAATTTGAAAGGCATCTTATTTGACTTTTTTGAGTGAGATTTGTTTATATTTTCTGAATGTTTTTAGATCCAATGATTCCTCAATGAATCAACCCTTCTCATGGTATGCATTGTCATATTGCTCTTCCCTATCAACATGTGTGATAAGAGTTTGCAGCCATGCTAGCTGCCAGGCTCCGTGCGTCCGAGTTTCCCATGGGCAATAGTTTTACTTTCTTTACATATTTATTCTTAAACCAAATTATGAAAAGTACCAGATGTTGGTGTTAAACTAGGGCTGCACCATTTGGGGAAATAATCTAATTGCGATTTTTCTGACAGATATTGCGATTCGATTTGCGATATTTGTTTTTAAGCGACCCAACGGAAGTTTATTGTAAAATGCGGCCATATCCCCGGCTAGGAAGGTCGCATCAACGTGCTCCGGTCTCTAGCACCCTCGCTGCCCGAGCTACGAGTGGAAGAACTAAACTTACATGACACTTCCGTTTAAGATCCACCCTGTAATAGAAACATGTGATGGAGCATTACTAACCTGACTCAGGCGGTTTGTTTCACCATAATCGCATCATTTCAAATCGCGATTAATCGTTCAGCCCTATGTCAAACCTTGGCAAACACAAGTCAGCATTACTATCTTTGGTCTGGTGGGCACGCCCTCCCCCCGACCCTACAAAGATAGTTTAGGATGGACGTGGGGGAAGCTGCAGGGAAACATAAAGGTGCTCTGATGGTTATACATGTGGAGGGAAGCTTCTACTGAAGCACACCGTTTCAGGTTTTTTTAATACCCTCAAATAAATCTTTGTCAGAGATTTAATCTGAAAAGATAACAATCTTTGATTCTTTAGTCCATGTGGCAGCACCGGTTCTGTGTTATCAGAACATATTTGACTTCATCTTCTCCACTGATTCTCTTTTCAATTCAGCCGAGATATGAAGAGGAGAAAACAGATGAAGTGTAACAGAGATTATTGAGCCACATGTTTCAGGTACAAAGCCGGATCCCACGACACAAAGAGAAGAAGAAGACTTGATCTCCTCACGGCAGATGCACTGCAGGTATCATTTATATGGAGGGCATTCTCCTACGATAACTAAAAGAGATCATTTCCTTTATTTGACCAGAATTGTATTGAAACTCTTTAACCTTGAGCTGTAAATAAAGAACAGATTTAGAGGATGCATTGATGCTGGCTTCCGTTTGATCTGTTCCTTAATGAAGATGAAAGATACTCTAATAGCCTAAACTAAGAACAGCGGTGTGCTTTATCTCTGCAATTAAACACACCTTTTTAATAGCAAACTGATTAATTTCTTTAATCAAAGACCGCTTTTTCCTTGAAGTGCAGTCAGTTTTAATTATTCTGAAACGCACCACCGGAGCTGCTGTTTACAGCTGTGTGGAAATCTGAACACACTTTATAATGAATAGATGATAAAAGATGGAATGAGTTTTTACACGGAGAGTCTAATTTCAGATTATCTTCCCACAACAGTTTATGTAGACCTGCACTTTATAATGACCCTATTCTTCACCAGCCCCCCCCCCCCCCCCCCCCCCCCCCCCCGTGTGCTCGGTGTTATTGACATGTTTACCTCTCAGAGATGTTGTGTCTCCATCCCAGGTCGTCTGTCTGACAGGCAGCGGGGGGGAATGATTCCTTGACAGACAGCCGAGAAACTGCTAGGATTTTGAGTCTGGATTTAGGGGTTGATTTATCAACCAAAACGACATGAGTTGAAAACCATAGACTTGATGCCAGATCCTAATGGAATAATGACAAACATTTAACTTAGAATGTCACTATAGGGATAGCAGCGTTTGGAGAATGAGCCAACGGGTTTCTTTGCTCTCCTATCGCTCCCCTCAGCTTCCTCATTAGATGATCATTTAAACGCTGGCTTCGTGGCATGTCATTTATCAAGCATGTTTCAACAAAGTGCTTTTACGCTCCACAACAAATTGCTCTTTCTGCGTACTCCGTGTTATCGACAACACTGTTGCCAGTAATTGCTGTATGAATGTAATATTCTGCCTAAAGAGCAGCTCAGAATTGTGTCTCTTCTTTGCAAATGACTGCGGCGTTGATTTGATTATGCAAAGGAAAGTGCGACCCCCGCTCTGATTGGGGCTTATTGTACTGCCTTGAACTATGTGTGCTGCCGCTGCACAGTGAACGCCTCCATGCCTTGAATCTAAAGTCAATTCAGCTGTGGGAAAGGTGCGCTCTGTGCAGTTGTGGTGCCTTATGTGGGTCAATTCTTCTTCTGCATTCACCGCTTGGTATTGTGAGGAGTGATCTCATTTGGCAAGGGAACTGTGGTTTTATTATTCGTACTCCAACAGAGATTGGAGTTGCGGTGCATTAAAGCATGACGTTGTCATTTCCCCGATCGCAGAACTGTTATTCCCTTTGCCCCAAATAGAAATTAAACTCTACATTTGATGCTAGCTCTAATTGTTTTTCTCTCGCATTCACAAAACTCCAGTTAAGCCTCATCTCTCTGGACGTACAGTACGCCGTTTCATTGATTGATTTTCTTTGCAGCCCCCTCAAAGTGCTGTTTAAGTCATTTCTCTGCAGCTTGCCATTTTAGCATTCGTGAGTCTTTCCTGACACAGGAGTGGCTTTTCTCCCTTCAGATTGAATGCATATTGGTCTCTGCATTTTCTAATTAGCTCCAAAATGGATCTGAACTGCTACTCAGATTTTCTGCAATGAAGTACCTTAACACAATAGGTGAGTAGCTGAAATTGACCTCTGAAATGCAGAAGTTTAAAGAGCCTGTGACACGGTTTTCCCCCATCATCCAAACCCATCAATTTGAGTACATATTGTCCCCTTGAAAACCGTTACTAAACTGATTTTGGATATTTGTACTTTGATAACCATTAATCTGCCTTCAATGTTGACAATTTTCTGGATCTTCTCGCGGATTCTTCAAGTCCCGCCAAATGATGGGTGACGTCATTGCGGGCACAGCGCTCCAGCTGCACCGTCCAGGATCCCAGCATCTGCATGTAAACCTTTATATATATACAGTCAGATGTAAACGCACGACGGCGCACACAGCAGCAAGCTCAGACAGCGATGACAGGTTCATGTTGAACGTGTCTGAAAGCTCATATGAGGCTGAAGGATCGGTTTATGTTGTATCTGTTAGAAGTTTAGGAATGAGGTGCGTCAATATGGGCGATCATATGGTCATGTAGCCAGTGGTGGAATGGGACTACAAATCATCCCGGGACTCTCGACCGGCCCACTTCGGTACCGCTAGTAAATTGTCAACGGGGGGAGTGGGGATGTCAGGGGCGGCAGGTGCTGTATATAGTAAATGTAAATATGTGTGTCACTGCATCCTGGTAAAATACAAATATAATGTATAATGTCTGTGTCTTTGACATTAGCGCTGCTAGCCACCTGTGCCCTGTACTACGAAGCCAGTTAAACAGACCCTGGATATGTTTGAGTAACAAACTAACAACAACAAACTAACACACGAGATCTCGCTAAGCGGTCCGACGACGCTGGTTATCAACTCGGTAAATCAAGCCAGGGGCTGCAGTCGGATAGTCCAAAGATCAGCTCCTAAATTCTAACCCTATCGTCTATTCCTTGACCTCTGAGTGAAACGTCACGGGGTTAAGGGATAGTGGATAGGAGAATTCAAAAGGACTTAGGAGAAGAGACTGCGGTACTTTAGAGAATCCGAATGCACTTTCACTCTCCGACGTGTTTATGATGCGCCAGCGGACGTCATTGTGTGCGTCTGCTGCTGTGGGGAAACTATGGAAACCACAGTTTTCTATACAGCGGACTACAACATGGATGTTTAATAAGAACGAGGGACTCATCTAGAGACTCTGCTCCGTGCTCTGATGCTGCTGCTTTGCTTTATGAACGTGGACAACAGAGACACATATTCTTCATGACCAAAGTTGGAATTTAAATAAAAAAGGAAAGTGAAACTTCTGCTCGTCTCCCTCTCCCTCCGGTCCACATTAATACAAATGATCCCAAAGATTGTATGAACTATGAAAAGATCTTAAAATCAATACAAATGTATTTATTATAAACGTTAGTCCTTAACATCTATCACTGTGTATATCACCATTCAAACATCTTTTAAAAGTTGAACAAACCCTACACAGCTCAGTGAAATGTTGACTTTATTTGATAATTTCAGTAAAAACTAACGTTCATATTTCTCTTTTTGATTATAATACTGATGAACGTTCAAAACAAAGCACTTTGGCAACTTACCACATACGTTTTAAAATGCTTAATAAGCACCGTAACTTTCATGATATCATTTCTCATAATCGGTTGTTTCCGTGAACGGCCGACTGTTGAGTGACGGCAAATGCTGCGGCTGCAATGCATTGTGGGGCAGCATTTTCTCCTCTCCTCTCGTCAAGGGAGATCCAGTGGTTCCTAAGCTAAAGGAGGTTATAAAGGAAGTTTGAAACCTCCTTTCCTTTCATTCTCATCATTCTAGAGAATTCGAACGGCACTTATCATGGCTGCCACTGAGGGACTTCCGGGTCATTTCACTCCTTTAGGAAGGTTCCTAAGCTAAATGGACTATTCGACTTCAGCCAGGGTTTCTCTCTCCAGCTGAGAGCGCGTTCACTAAGACACGAGTGGATCTGACTTTAATTACATGTGTCTCGAGTGTTTCGTCAACATAATGTGTTAAATAATACTTCTGCATCCAGTCTGTGACACTGTGAGTGTTGCACGGCCAGATGAGGCTGGAGAAGCTGACTCAGATAAGGAAATATATGATATATTATGATATTATATGATCGACTGATTGATGATGTAATATGAATGATAAGTGCGACACGTCGGCGTCTTCTCTGCATACGGCAGTTTAAACTGTATTTCCTTTATCCTGTAATATGACTTGAGAGATTTAAACTCCGCACACTGAGTTCATCTATTTTCTATAGACGCCGGAGGCGGGCAGCGTCAAGTAAAAGAAGTTATTTAGCCTTCTCAAACCTGAGCCTCACGTGCCGCCTATGGGGGATGTGCTGGTGACTTATCCGACCGGCCCACTTCGGTACCGGCCCATCGGGATTCGTCCCGATGGCCAGTCCGCCACTGCACCCAGCCCACGTAAACTGTCAACGGGGGGAGCCTCGCTGCGGGGAAACGGTGGACCTAGTGTCCCGATCGGAGTGGGAATAATAATAATAATCCGTGCATTTTATCCATTAATTTCCCCAACATTGTGGTAAAAAAAACACACGTTTAATCCACGTTGGTGTACAACTACAAAAAGCATCGGTTTGTTTTCTCATCAGGAAATGCAGACCGGCTCAAACAAACGATTTTTAATCATCATCCTCACGATCATTTAATGTATCATATGTTCGCCGAATTGACATGAAAGCACTAATAAATGTAGTTTCATCCACTTGAGTTTACAACCACAAAAATATTTGTTTTTATATCACATCCGACGGGAGGAAATTCAGCAGCTCTCACTCCCGATTTTTAATCCTAATGTAATCATCATCTTCTTCACCACGATCATTTATGTTTATGTCGCCAAATTGACATGAAAGCACTGACAAATATGAATATACTGTAGTCAACTTCATTAAAACGTTATTAACGTGCCTAATCCTAATTCACCATTTCTACGCATGACAACACACTTTGTCCGTGTTTGGCTCTCGAAGCGTTCCCGCATTGACGTCACTTCCGGCTTCCCCCAAAACTTCAAAATGAGTCGAAGGAATTTCCCCGCGATGTTCGAAATTATTGATATTTAACGGAACGGTATCGCTTTTTCTTTTTTAAACTGACGGTTCGAGATTACTAGTAGCCCAATATGTCATTGCACAACAGTTGTTGGGATGGTGTCACAGGCTCTTTAAGACACTTGCATTGCACTGAAGACAGCTATTGAGAGAATTCAAAATGGATTCTATTTGGGACTCTTTCCGCAGAATGGGTAATGCTCTAATGCCCTAAATATCGCCTCATGGAGGTTGCACTTTAACGGCTGCTGGATAATCAGCAGCCACGATAGACTCAACTTTTCTTCGGAGCAGTTTCTCCCCATTTGTTGCTCCAAAGCAGCGTGTGTTCCCATATATCTTTTGGGTTGTGTCTCCTCTGTTGATCTAATTGGATACCCTCCGTTGACTACAATGAATCATGGCTGCTCTTCTCTCCTCTCCTCCAGTACTTATTTTTATTGAATGCCGGGATCCCCTGCATCACAAGGCTCAACCTTAAAACTTGTATTTGTCCCTTGGCTCCAAGCATTGATCTTTTTTCCTTCTTTTTTTTTAAATCGCCCTGTCCGTATCACTTTTATTCCAGCAGAAGATTATGGGCTAGCTTTTATGTGTCCCTAGAGAGAAGCCAGGAGTTGTGGCCAGGCTCCCCTCTGCACTAATTGACTCCTAATTTGGCAAATGCATTTAAAGGTGGAATGAAAAAGCTGACCCCTCTTAGCGTTCATGCATGGGCATGCCACTCGCACCCCCCCTCCCGGTTTTACTATTGTTACTTATCTCTCCTCTGCCCTCTACTCTTGACCTCTACTGATGCAGAGGAGCCTCTGCTGCAGCACGGGTACTTCAGTGGTGACATATTTGGAACTGAGGTGATGGGATGGAGGCTTTTTGGCATGCACCCCATGACTTTTGGGAAAGAAGTTTAAATCCTGCCAGTTCTCAGGCTCTTCAGCACTCGGCCGCTGATCCACACTGCAAACACCTCCAGGAAAGGGGCTCTCGCTGAGTCGATCGAAGGCAACGATTTTTTTAATTACTCGCCTGCTGCTGAATAGAAAGGCACAAGTTTTGCCTGCGGGCATCAGTATCGACTTGAGTGTATGATGTTTTAATGAGCCTGGCGTGTAAATGATTTGTTTCGGTTGTGTTATTCATGAAAGCTAATTTGATGTTTTTCTCCTGTGTTCTCAGTGGATGGATTCTCAGTTGACTTGGAAGCAGATTTAAGGATTTTGAGACAGCAGGATGTCAAAGATCTCTAAGACAGCTAAGGCTGTGAAGAAAGTGGATGCAGGCAGTTTAATCCGGGCTATCGTGAGGTCAGGACAAGCGGCCCCTGGACCCCCACTCGGCCCCGTCCTCGGACAGGTAAAATCACTTCCCGTTCTATCTGTTCGCTCCCAGTCATTCATTAAATTGCAGTAGCAGGGCTTCATTTTGTCAGCTGACTTTCCGTAAACAGGTCTCATTAACCGTCACACAACCTGATCCTATTTTCACTTTGCCCATCACATAGTTCCCTCTCTCTCCTCTCTCTCAGTCAACTCATTGTAACACCTCAGCACCACATCCATCTCCCCTCATACCACTATTCATATTCCATTCTTATTCTGCTCGCACAGCTCCATGGTGCAGGTGGGGGCCGCTCTCTGCTTCAGGCTGCAGCTATGTTCTCACAGTTTCCAGGCCAAAGACACGAACGCCTCCATCCTCAGCAGCTGTCCGTTTACATTAGCCTCACGCTTTACAAGCCAGTCGATGAAACGGCACTAAACCTGTGAAGGTTTTGTCTTAAATTCTTGTATACTTCTGCCGCACTTGCTCCGGAGAGACAGCTGAGGTTTTCTTTGCTCAGGGATGCACCACTACCAATGTGCCCATTCCTACTATATATATATATATATATATGTATACGCAGACCTCACGCGTTGAGCAATGGAGAAAGACGGATTGTTTCAAAATAACTAAGGCTATCCTTCCTTTTGTTGCTTAACTATGAAAATGCTGATGCTGTGTTGATTAACCTCATCTGTATTTCTATCTATTTTAAAGCTGTGCTGTAAAACTTTTATATTATTTTACAGCATAAACACACAACCTGCTCCCGCTGTTATGGTGGTTCAGCGGTTTAACTTTGATAGTCCTTCGTGAGACTGACTGAAAGCAAGCATCTGTCTCGTTCTGTACATACAAATGATCCAGTGAGGCTCTTTAATGGACAGTGCTCATCAGCCTTGACTGCTGTTGCACGCTTTGAGACGAGATCAATTCTCACAGTTCATCCATCTCCGTGACTTAACGACAACGCTCGGAGAATGGGATGGAAAAATGAACAAATCTGGCAGAAAGAGCTACACACTATTAACAATGTCAGGAAAAAGCAAGTGTTGGATGTCAGAAAGGAGTTAGATGATGTGAAAACATCATATTTTTCTTTTCCGATGTTACAGTGTGGGTACTTTATGTTTTCTTTGTTCAAAATGACATACGCTGCCGTCACCAGCTCAACTATTACATAAAGTAAATTAATTGCTCCCAGACTGGGAGTTATTTAGTTCTCCGAAATACTGCAGTTATAATTAGTCTTAAACCCATTTCTGTTTGAATGTTCTCTGTATTGACTCCCACACATACGATTTGATATTATTCGTATTATTATATTCACATATTTAGGCTTCAATTAACCTTTTCTTTCATGATTAATTTGCTGATTACTTTTTGGATTATTCTTTTGCTCTAGATAACTATAACTCAACTCTGAACTCTACAAAGCATTTCATTGTCTTTAAACTAATACTTTAGATTTCTCTGCCCACAACTTTTGGATGTATAACTGGATACAGCGTCGGAGGCGGTGCCCCATCACTCCTCATAGAGTTCCCCCGGGGTCATCCCGCCTCCGATCCTCAGCGTCTCAGCATCTCAGCGTCTCAGCGTCTCAGCTCACTAAGATGAACGGAGTGTGAAAATAACCCTGGATTCGGGCTTTAGTGCATTTTACAACTTTAAGACCCTAATGATTTAAATAAGGGCTTTAAAACTAAAGTGTAACTAATGTCCTGCAGGTCACCCTTGAAAAAGAGATCTTTTATCTCAAGGGGCTTTCCCCTGGTTAAATAAAGGCTACAAACAAAAGAGTTTGCGCTGGGTAGTTTATTTAGCTCAAAAATGATTGTACGCTGATTTACAGACATCTCTTTCCCAATCTTAGGCCATTTCTCAATGTCGAGTATACCTGCTGCAGAGCCACTATTTCAAGTATACTACGTCATCGAGTGGCGCAGAATGTTTGGCATTTAACATGCATTTACACAGTCCTTCGGCGCCACTCGATGACGTAGTATACTTGAAATAGTGGCTCTGCAGCAGGTGTACTCGACATTGAGAAACGGCCTTAGTCAATGGGAGGAAGTATTTCTGGGCTCAAATGACGTCAGACTAGAATATGACTGTAGTACCTCGGTTTGGCCTTTTACGAAAAACTTGCTTCAGCAGCCGGCGCTCTACCTGGGGGCTTTTTTTATTTTGTACCCGCTGTACACTACCTTCTCAGGAACATGGGACAATAACGTTAGGGACACTATGCTTAACATAGTGGAGCATTATACTTGTATCTTATTATATTAATTATACTATTATTATAGTAATGTCCACAGTAATGACTCTTACATGTCTAATATGTGTAATGTGTAATGGTAAAGCGCTTTGAGCACCTGTAAAAGCGCTCTAATAAAAAATGTAATGCATTATTATTATTATTATTATTATTATTATGTAAGGGTCCATTTTAGAGGCGGCAGTGGCTCAGTCTGTAGGGACTTGGTCTTGGAACCGAAGGGTCGCTGGTTCACGTCTCGATCGGACCACAACACATAATATGGAGTGAGCTGGTAGCTGGAGAGGTGCCAGTTCACCTCCAAGGCCACTGCCGAGGTGCCCTTGAGCAAGGCACCTAACCTCGAAACTGCTCCCTTGGCGCCGGGTACCTGGCAGCCTCTCTGCTCTGCCACCTCTCCTATCTGCATGAGGTTGTGTGTGTGCATGTATATCCTCTGTGTTTCTGCATGTATATCCTCCCCTGGGTGTAATGTGTGCAAACACAACAGAGTGGGGAAATGTTTTCCCTGCAAGGGATGAATAAAATATATCTTCTTCTTCTTTAAATTAGTGGTAATGTTGCTGGGTAACTGCTGAATCTGTAAATAGACAACTGTTAACTAACATATTCCCTCTTTTAAAATAAGTTTCCGCTCCTTCGAACAGTGGTAGTGGAAATACTCTGATCTTTCACTTCAGTAAAAGTACTAATACCACACTGCAGAAATACTCCAATACAATTAAAACATCTTACTTGAAAGTGAAAGTATGTGAGTATAATCGGCATGATGTAGTTAAAGTGCAGTAAACTGTTCCCCGTCAGTGTTTTAATATTATATATGATGTTGTCGGGTTAGTATCACTGCGTCATTAAAGGGCACGTTGCATTTTACTGCTGGATGTTTAAGGATGAGCATTTGAACTCATTTATTAGTGTTGGGTTGTTACATTTACAGCTATGCATAATTCAATCAAATCAACTTGTGTTCAGTGTAGCTGCCCTCTGAGATCCTCGCATCTTTTTCCAGGCATTTGTAAATAGTTTATTCAGCTTAAGTTTCTCAACACACAAAGGAACGTTCATCTTTCAGTCTATCACACATCTAGTGTAGAAACCCACTTGTTCAACACTGCATTTAACCACTTTGAATGCATCTCTTTTTGTATTTTTCTTGTTATTTTTATTCTCTGTCAAAGCGTCCTTGAGTGTCTAGAAAAGCGCTATACAAGTATCATGTATATATATTATTATTATTATTAGTGTAGAAGTGAAAGTGCCCTAGAGCGAAAATACAATACAATACAATTACCTCGAATTTGACCTCCAACACAGTACTTGAGTAAATGAAATGAGTTATATTCCACCACTGCGAGTGAACAAAAACATCAATGAACTCATGTATTAGTTAAACAGAGTGTAAACACAGGCTGATATCTTATTCTCTAGAGTCCTGCAGGCACACAGAAGTCATATCCTTTGAAATGATGTTTGACAGTGACCTCACCTTTTAATGAAAAATGCAACGAGTAGTTCCAGTAATGATTCTTACAGTTGGAAAACATCCACTTTTCTCCAGTAATGGAGGTGAGGATCTGTGCTTTCATCTAATCCCATTTCACCATCTCTCATTCTCTCTGAAAAATACAGCAGCCGGAGTTTTAACTGCTGCCAAGTGAAGGGACCGTAATCACCCCATTTCACCGTCCCTGCACTGTTCACCAGTTGGATGTATAATTGATTTTAAGATTTGTGCTGATCACATTTGAGGCTCAGCTAAATCTGCTTTCCCCCCAGCTTCACTGGAGACACAAACGTTCCCTCTCATCCTCTGGAAACTGAGATCTGAGTGCGAGTTCTCTCACTGCCCCTCAACTGCCAACCCTGGAGGTCATTTAGTTTTTCAGTTTGTCCTACTCCTGACTCCAAACATGAACAAATAATAGAAATGTCTCAAAAACAAGCTTTTTGCATAATAAAGAATATGGTTCACCTTTAACATTGGCAACATGTTTTGTTATAGCACATGCACACTACTTGACAGACGGAGGGAATAATTGTAATGCCACTCCCAATGGACATACATATAAACTCCAACATATAAAGTAGAATTCATACATTTTTGAACAATTCTCCCTTTCTCTCGCATCACATACAACACAGTGACAGAGTGCTGAAATGTCGGCGTCAGTGGGTGTGAGTGATATCTACGGGTGTTTTCAACCCAACTTACATGGTTTCGCTCTCTTAAAGATGCCCTAGTTGGAATGATAATGTTGCATTGTCTGATTTATGGGACAGCTCAAGATAACAGGCAAGAATAGGAATAGTGGTTTCTTTCATATCCTCGACAAGTATGCGGTGTGATCTTTACCGCCTGTTTTTGTTCCTCAAGTTCACCTTTGAATAGTTGTTGCTCGCCGTGTCCTCTACGGATATTCTGTTTCAAGTGCGTTAAATCATTGATTTGTCACATTTGGAGTTTTCTTTGAGACAACATTTCGTTTTGTTTATTTTTTAAACAATTTCTCATGTTGTCTTTAACCTACACATTTTGTTTTTTTTCTAGTCTTATGTAATATTATTCTGGGGTGGACCTGTTCTACATAACTTACATTTGATTTTTTTTAAAGTATGTTTTGATGCTAGGAAACATTCAACATCGATTCTGACGGCCTTCAGATCAGTAGTAGTACGTTCAGTGTTATTAGGTTTTCCTTCTTCGTCGTTTCTTGTTCCTACACTTTGGAGATCCTGGATCAGCCTCCTGTGCATCCTTCCTTATTCAGATCACACAGCTGTCAAACTCAGTTCATTCAAAACAGCCTACACAAGTACTAATGCATTCATAATGGGTTATCTCATATATATCATTTCAAATGTCATGATATTTTCCTTTTGAAATTGTAAAACACCATTTAAGAGCCTACTTGCTGTCCTTCACATTTAAAGCCACGTTGAATATAAAGAATAAAAGCCAGTGTATCGAGGGGAACATAAAGGGAGACTCCATTGACACATTTTCTTCAAAGAAGCCTTGATCACATCACCTTGATGTCAGAGATGTACTTTTTACCCTTTAGATAAAGTATAACAAGATATATAAAAGAAAGATAAAAAGATTTGTCCCTTTTTACTTCAACTTGTGATTATATTTATTTATTTGAATTTGAATTGATTATTTTGGATTGATTACTTGATAAGTATGCCAATTTTTCCGAAAGGTATTGTGTCCTTTTATTCGAATATAATAGGGCTGCTAGAGATTAGCTTTTATTATTTATTTCTAGATCAATCTATTATTTCAAAGCCAAGGTGACATCTCTAAACGTCTTGCTTTCCAACAACCAAAGACCTCCAGAGAAACGCAGGAAATCTTTGTGTGTGAACCAAACAGCCTATTCTGACATTTTTGTGTGAAATAATGTCTTTGGAGCCTAATTAATTAATTAACCAAATAATAGTCCTGCATGAGGCGAGGGGAATCAGATTACCATGTTCCGGCCATGCATTTCCTAGCTACATAAAACAATCTCCATATATTTAATTTTGGAATAAATTGAAGATCTGCTGACTAGTGGAAATACCCAGTAAGAGAAGCTTGTGATCTAATGGGAAACTCTTTGGTCAACGTGTTACGAATTCGTACTAAAACAGCCTTTTTACAAACCAGGCAAGTGCCAGAAGAAGACGACATCTCTTCCACATCTAGATCTAAATCACATCTATGAAAATTCAGGTTTGGATTATATGTTGTTTTCTCTTGTAGTAAAGTACGGTTGATGGAGGAAATTATGGTGATCCAGTTTTTACAGGGCATTAAAATATCTGACAAATGGTCTTCACATAAATCTGACACGAGCTGTTCATCAATGGTTATGTTCAGATGTAATTCACACCTCGCTGTAGATTACCTACGTGTCCCTCATGAAGCAGTTCTCTCAACAGTAACACCGTAGACTGGATAGGAAAAGGTGCAGTTATTCCAGGACACAGGAAGCTGCCTCTAAAAAGAAGATCCTAACTGAAGATAGCGGATGAAGTCATATCTCTGTATTTAAATAGACTTTCAGAGAGGCATTAATGTGAATCCCAGCCGCGCTCTGAATCATGGGTAAGTGGAGCTTCACTGCTAAAAGCCACTGATTCTGTCGGTGACAACGAGGATTTAGTGCAGTCAGTTCAGTTTAAAGACTCGCTGTTAAAACTACACATATCTTCTGAACACGTGTCTTTTACAATGATATCAAATAAAAGTGGGGAATTATTGCGTTTAAGGAGCTTGGATTTGACTTTAACAATTAAACCATAATCCAATTAGTCGGCGTTTTAAATCATCTGTCAACCAGATACATCCTAACTCTAATCTGTCATCCCTAGTTCTCGATAACATGTATTGGATCGTCAGGTCAACTCACGTGTCCCCTGTTTCAGCCTGAGGTCACCCCCAACACCTGAGACTTTATTATGCCTTTGTCTCCAGTTTGCACTGCATATCGTAAGAGCCTCCGAATCTTTTGCATCATTTCATTCTCGGGTAATAAACTTTGAAGTTCTGCCCAAAAGCGTGTGCTCTGATGAATGATTTAGACGTCTGTCTGTTAAATGTTGGCTCTTTCGGCCAGAGTAAGTGAAGGTGTGAGCTCGTAGGCTGTAGCTGTCGCTGTGTCGGGGGTAATGAGGTGGGATGGGTTGTATCCAAGTGCTCGACGGAGCAAAACAAAGCCATATGTTTGTCTAAAGTTGTCTCCTTTGAACTGCGTGGGATGTCATTGTTGTCAAGGCGGCATGTTGTCAAGGCTGCATGTTGTCCAAGGCGGCATGTTGTGCGCGTTTGTCTCGTCTGGGCTCCAGTGCTCCATCAAGCTCTCTGTAACGGTAAATAAATGGCAGTCGCTACGCCACTCTGCTGTTGGCAGTAGTGTCTCCGGCCCTTTAATCGTAGCCGCCTCTGCGCCCTGCTTTTCTTTTTTTTACTTTCTTCTTCTCTGACTAACCACCCTTGACAGGAGAAGTGCAGAGAGGGTAGGCTGCCTGTCGGCTGCGGGCAAATTTAAACAAACGAGAGAAATAAAAGAAGGAACGGAAGACAAAATAGGGGAAACTGAGCAGGGGAATAATTACATGCTGGAGTGAAATTAGCACAGACGAATGGAGTGAGAGAATAGGGAGCTGCAAAAGAAGAAGAAATCAGCTCTTCTTCTGCAGCAGGTTATGAGAGTAGGTGGGAGCTGAGCGTTGTATCCCAAGCTTAACAGGTGTAACAAATCAAGGAGGTAGTCATTTGCCGTCTCCGGGGCTGCCGCCTATGCAGTCAGCTGCTTTTAGTTTAGTAAGAAATATGAGTAGTTGCCCAACAGGGAGTGCATCCAGCGCTGCGTATGTTTGAAATGTAGAGAGAGCGAGGGAGGCAGAGATGAAAGAAAGAGGGGAGGCTGATGCCGTCTACTACTCTGGATATCCCATGGTTTTTCCTTAAAAGTCTATGAACCGCAGGGAAATTCCCCCGCTGAAATGAATTTATTGTGTGTACATTAGTCTTAATACATCCTTTAAATATAGCCTGTGAATCATGCATAAAGCACTGCGAATAGCAACTTGCGTTTGATAAATAGCCTCAATTTGAATTAATAGGATCATTAAAGCCAAGAGGAAAGGGCAGCGGGTGCTTCTGTGAGCACTCTGAAAAACATCACACAACTTACTACAACTCTTGACAGGCACACCCCATCTCTTTCAAACATTAAAGGCAGACAACACGACAGCACACTCAAGGATTACTGCGAGAGGATCCTAACTGATGGGGCCGCCGGCAATAATTTGTGATAAATGACGGCCTTTTGTTCGCGTGCCACACTGAGAAGCAACGAGCCTGCTTTTCTAGCTTGAATGCAACCCCTTCCAGCATAGAAAAAAACATGCCATGTTCTGTGACTGCACAGGCCCATTGACTTTAATATAGTGGCATTTTTTGAACATATGAAGCGTTATTTGTCCCTAGGGCCTCCTGGCTATGAATAATGTGGACCCTATGTGGGAGACAGACTGCCAATAAGGCTGCTACATGATGGCCAATGAACTGTCAACACTATGCGAGTATGAAACACTTTATTAGTTTACACTCTGTCCCGGAGGTGTAACCGACGGACAGCTGTGGAATAACTTCACAGTGTGCATATGTCCAAGTCCCACATGGTTCACATAATGCGTGCGTACGCCTGCTGGCCTCAGAGGCTGCAGCTCCATGAGGGAACAAGGCACTTGACTGAACGGTACATCGGCAACACCTGCTGCTCTGACCCTTAATCCCATGACGCCCATGTTGTACAACACCCACGTGAAAACACATTAGAGAATGAAGCGCTCCATCCATAATTCAAATGCAAGTTAAACTAAAGTGGAAGAAAAGCGATTTATGCTTGGGACAGGCAGCTTTTTCTTTCTTTTTGAAATGCCTGAAAGAGACTTAGAAACAAGTACAGACGACAGCAACACATACATTTTAAATGTGATCTGAATCAGTAAAGGGATTACTTACATTGGTATTCCGTCTCTGTAAGCACTGTTGTAAAATAGACCGTAGTTTGTGTTGGAGTAGGATTAAGATGACGCACAATTTCCATCTTTAAGCCCTCCGATTGAAAGGTTTTATTTATGGAAACTGTCTTTATAAACATTTGGCATCTTGAGTTATGCACATTGTGTTGTTAGAATTGCCGCAGGAGAGTATTAGTATTAACAGAAAATAGGTACCTTATGTATCTAGAAAATCATTAGCTAAAATTCTACATTTTAAATCTAACAAAGATGTCATAGTACCAGTTTGTCGGTCATGGTCAACCACAGGGTCTGCAGGATGACACTCGGTCAGCCTGGTCAGAAAAGAAAGTGATCAGCCGGTGTTTCCTTTTTGTCTGAGCGAAGCTGTGGCACAGTGACGCCTCTGTTGTGTCGGGACCCTCCCAGTTGCTACAAGTTAAATCTGAGTGGTCATGAGTGTATTAAAGACATATGAGGAGAAAACATTCATATTTTTCATATTTTATTTTGCTCTCTTACCTTTTGCTTTTTCATTGTGAAAATGTTTAAAACTTCACCCCTTTAGGGCTTTAAAATATATCCAAATAGGAAAAATGCAAGAAGGGAACATCCCCTGTGAATAGACGATGATTCACGAGGCTACAAGCCGAAAAGGTTTGCATGCTCTGGATTCGACATTGAAATACTGTAGCAACGTGTGAAGTGTGAGTTTTACAGGCAGATGGGCTTTGAATCCTGGCTCTGTGGTGCTAAAGGAAGAGTAAATCATCAGTCGTCTGTCTTCTCTGAGAAAGGTCTCTGCAAAGGGGCAGAGAGAGAAATGTAGACTAAAGGTCACAGTCTCTATTCTGGCATCTAATGGAAGAAAGATCACATTTTTCTGATAAGCAACATGATTTCAACTCGTAGAACAGATCACAGATGAGAAACTGTATGTACTCCATATACAGTTTCTCACCACCACCCGCAGGAGCCGGCTCCGCACCTCCTGCTTCCTGCGCTGCGGGTTCATGTGGTCAGCAGAAACTGTATATACTCCATATACAGTTTCTCATCACATTCAACACATGTGTGGCAGTTTGGGCAGCTGTGCCATGATTAAAGAAGGGAAGAGGCTTCAACAAATATTTCTGGAATATTCTTTACAGGCTGAAATGTGTTCACAGTGTTCAATTAAAAAAAACACACTCCCACAAATCCCAGCAATGCATTTTGAGTTATTATTAGCACAACAAAATGTGCAGAAATCCAAGCTTGTCAAATGCATTTCCACAGCTCGGCATTACACCCATCAATGTTGCACTGAAACTCAAAACGATGTATCTGCTTGGTTGTGATACTCGCCCTGCTGGTCCGAGTTTAAGTCCGAGTGTGATCACATTTTGTGTGCATGCGTGTATGTTCAGATCCTCTCTAGAGTTCATGGGAGATGAAAGAGGGTCCTAAGGGCGTCTCTGCGGGCTCCAGGCTGGCATGAGAGAGATTGTGGCTTTGGGAGCGAGACAGTGTGTGATAATGAGAGGGGGGGGCTTTCCCCTGTGCCGGGTCCTCTCCCTGCTCTGAGCCCTGGCTCGGCAGGGTGGGGTCTCCTGGTTCTGCTCCGGCCACGGCCCCGCCCTGGCAGCTCCGCGCTCCTGCTTGTGTTTCTCCCAGGCGGAGCTCAGCTTCACAGCCAGAGCCAGCAGGTTCTTCCCCAGGAACACGGTGGACACGCGGGGGTCCCGGTACCACAGCATGCCGGTGCCCCTCAGGGCCAGGGTGAAGATGTTGATGGTGACCAAGCTGAGCCACGGGTACAGAGCCTCCTTACGGGGCCCCCTCTGTCCCGGCAGGCCCGTGGCCCCCAGCTCGGTGAGGGCCACACAGGGCAGCAGCAGCAGGAGGGTGTAGCAGTAGAAGAAGACCAGGCCCTCGGCCCAGATGGGCAGCTTCTGCTCGATGACCCCCCCCGACCCCGCCGCCCCCCCTTGGGCCTCCCACAGCCCGGCCTGCAGGTCCAACACATCTAGCAGGTCCACCACCACCCAGAGGAGCCTGCTCCGCACCTCCTGCTTCCTGCGCTGCGGGGTCATGTGGTCGGCCCCCGTCAGGATGAGGAACAGCGAGGGCAGGCAGATGGACAGCAGCAGCGTCAGCGTCTTCCTGGCCAGCGGGTCGGGGGGGCGGCGCTCCTGCCTGTAGTTATGGCAGATGAAGAAGAGCTTGAGCTGCAGCAGCGACAGGAAGAGGAACCAGAGCGCGTTGGCAAAGCCGCGGCGTGGCGACCTCGCCTCCGACATCACGCCGGCCGACACGAAGCGCAGCGCGAGCAGGAAGCCCAGATCGCCTAGCAACACCACGGCACACTGCCACACACTCGGCCCTGGAGAACCACGAGCTCCCAGCATGCTCTGCTCCAGCAGGTAGAGGTCCACCACTGCCATCGTGCTCACTGTGACCAGGGTTGATACGCACACCTGGGGCGTGGGCACCATGCCTGAAAGAGAGATACAGATATATGATCGGTGGTAAATCTGAAACATGGGCAGAATTCAAACTCTGCTCACATCGCTCCACACACTGTGCTCAAAACGACAATGTAAAATAGTTTGATGCCTGTTGCTATGGTTAAAGATATCGGCGCCCAGTAAGCAGTGAGCTCCCTTCATCTTTGTCCAAAGCTACATCTATCCTGGCTGCTCAAGCTGAGAAGCTAAATTGTGCTTTTTTGAAACTCTGCGGCTCAATAGTCTTTATTTTCCATAAAACCCTTCCTAGTCCTCAGCCGTGACTTTTCTGTGTATTGTTGTTATTTTGTGCTTTTTTTTTTGTACTCCTCTTATTCATTATTAATCCATTTCGTTGAGGCTAGGTGCTCTGTCAAAGCCTTTTCTTTTCCTCCATTGTTTGCCATGTTTATTCACATACCATTCTGCAGTCTTTAATCATCGCAGATTCCCCTCTCATCTCAGATGAATATTGATAACTTGCTATTTGTTTGGTAGGCGGTCGACTCGTGTCTTTGTGCACACTGTACGGTTGGGCGAGAGCATGCTGGCAATGCTAATTTGGATTTTTTTTTTTGTTGCAGCTCATACATCAGTCAGTACAAACCTCAGTATTGACAAATCGTGAGAAATGAGCATTGACTTTACAGCGTAATCGAACCGACCTCTCTTTATCCTGTTTAGCTGGAAATCACAGCACCGACCAGTGGACTGTCTGTTATCTGCTCAGCGCCACTCAGGGGTGTCAACCTCTCGACTGGATCGATGGCATTATAATATAAAATCACTATCAGCTCAGATGTGTCGTAATGGCAACAGTTCGGGGTGATCGAGCAAGAGATTGTCAGCATGATTGCGACCTCTGAGAAAAGTCTGCCAGTGAAAAGTGTGTATTGATATGTTGCCGATGGAAGACACATCACTTCCCTCTCTGTAAGACTAACGGGAGCTCTGCCATATCCTTGCCGCTGTCTGAATCATTGAAGAAGAGGAACTCCTCTGGGGAAAAAGAGGGTTGAGATTGTCTATTCGGTGTGGGGGGGATGGAGAAGGAGCATACAACTGCGAGTGAAAGATTAATAGGCCTCTTGGCTGTCTACATGCCTAATAAAGCGTTACGGCGTGATGGTAATAGTTCATAAATAAGCTCAGGGTGAGAAGGGGTGAAAGTGATGAAGAGGAAAATATTCAGATGCAGATAGAAAGTGACTTCCACCCACTTATGTGAAGACACGCAGTTCATGCACCAGCGTGGCATGGATGAATCCAAATGTATTCATCACCAAGGCTATTGAAATGTCACAGACATTAAAGTTGGTCCTGAAACAAATGAATCAAAGCGAAGAGGAAAGAAATGATCTCGGCTGATTAATCTGCTGCGAGGCATTGTGGGAGGACAGGCGTGGATCCTGCCAACATTCGTATTATCCGGTTGTCTGCATCCTTTTGTCCCACCGCTTACTGCAACTTGATTATCATTCCCCCCAAAACGGAGTGATTTTCCCCAAGCAGATTGAGAGGATATCAGATTTTAAATGTGTCCTTTATTTATTGTGAATCTGCAGCTGGTGGAGAAGTTTACACCCTCTGTGGCAGCTGGCTATTACTCGAGGTCATTTCTCTCAAGATACTCCACCTGAGCCTTACATTTCACCCCGGAGAAAATCTCCCCGTCAGCCTCTGGTTGTGTTTTGACTCCCTGTCAACGCTGGGTAATTTATTCCACTCTGACTGAGGGACCGGGATGACAGCCCGTGTGTCCACGCTCATCAATAATGACCAAATTCATCATATCCCTGTCTGGAAAATGACACTGCTGTTGACAAGATGAGGCAACCCATTTGGCTGTAAGCATGAGTAATGGTGTGCAGGTGAAAGGTGTATTCATTTTGTATGTGTTCTGATTTGTACTGCAAATCCATTTCCCCCCCATTTGTTTGCACTTGTGGTCTCTAAGCTTGTGTGCCACAGATGCACATGGCTCTCTCTCTCCATCTGCACCATGTGTCTGCCTTATCTGCCAAAAGATAAAGCTCCCAAGTTCTCTGCATCACACACGGACAGAGATAAAGCAGGGGGTGGGGTTGCCACTTGTTTTTGTATTGGGTGATTTCCGTGTGGACAGAAATCTGTAGAGCAAAGATTAATTTGTGTACAGCCACAGTTTATCTCCACAAACAGCCCTGAAAGAGCTCCAAATCACATCAAAGAGCAAATCCTCCCCCAGTTATCACAGGTGGAGCACCGAGGGCATCGGGACAACATCTATGCCATTGTGTGCAAACTAATTAATTAATAGAAAGCCAGGCAGTGTGCAATCCCTGATAATGCCCTGCTGAATAAATCCCCTCTCCAGACTTAGAGCCACGTGACTGAAACATCTGTTGATTTGTGAGGTAGCAGCCCGAGTACTGCCCGAGGGGCTTTGTGTTATTTCTTTTTTTTACAGAGTTATCACGCTTGTTTTTTTTTCTCTTCAAAATATGATTATCAATAGCTGCCCCAGCATGCAGTGCGACGCCTTGTATCCTCCGGAAATGTAGCAATCAATGTGAAACCGCTTCTCTGCAACACCTGTTTCATAACTGCCCTATTAACAGCAGGTGCTTATCCGTGCATGGCTGCTAGTAAAGTGAATCTATAGTTACCCAAACCATTCGTCTTCCACTTGGGTTTGGATCTTCCTGGCTTGATTTACGGCGTTTTCCTCCCAAGTAGAAGCGCAGTGTGTGACTAATAAAGTATATTTTATTGTCGCTGATGATCTTGGTGATAAAGTCCTCTTCTTACAGTCCGGGTGTTTGTTTAGACTCCAGGAGAAGGCTAATCTCGAGGCTTGTTAGAGGAGGAAGTCATCGCCACTGCCACGCCAAGCACACCCGAGTTTGCAGGAACAAAAAAAAAACCCGGCTCATACTTATCAAGATTTCCCCCTCCGTGCAGATCTGGCATGGCCGATGTCTGCGTGGTCGATGGCTGCGTGGTTTGTTGCAGAGGCGCCGCTCCGGATCTGTCACCTCCCGCAGTGTCGGTGTGTCTCTCCGGGCTCCGGCTGCTGCGGCTCCGTCGGGCTCCGGCTGTGCGCAGCAGCCGGGGGAAGTCGCTCAGAAGTGGGGCAGCGGCATTCAGGGGCACCGTGGGATCGTTAAAGTGAAGACCGCTGGCCGAGAAGATGGCTTTGCGAGGCGGTGCAACAGCGAGAGGAGGACGGCGGCGAGAAACTCACTCACGCTGTCCGACTTCGGTTGTGGTGTTCATTTGTAAGCAGGCTACGTGCTCCACTCCAGACCTCCCACCCTCCTCAGTTTCTCCTCCTCTCCTCCAGGAGCAGCTGTGGAAGTTAAACTGGAAGATGCTATGAATATTTGAGAGCACCCAGTTACAGTATAGCCTACTCATTGGTTAAGGTAATCATGATGACTGTGTACTTGCAGAAGAATAGTTGCATTGTTTAGAGTGCAGGCAACACACCTTATTTACCCCTTTCTGAAAAAAAGAGTGGAGGAGCGAAAGCCACTTTTAGCCTGTAGACACACTCAGAGCTCCGAAGGTTAGATGTTACAACTTTAATTAGTCCTCCTTCTGTCTACTTACAGTCTTAGTCACACAAGGATATCATTCCTCTGTTGTAGATTAACTCGCTATGTCAGGCTTACTGAAGGATTTGGAATGTATGCGACAGATCCAGTCTATTTTTTATAGAAAGAGCTTGCTGCTTTCCTCATTAAAACATTTCATTTTGGTTCCTTTGTCTGCCGTGGATGTGTTTTTTAGGAAAATGTCTTATAGCAACACCACTTCCTTAAGGTCTTGTTCTTTCAGGTGTATCTGAAGGTATTCCAATGTGCACTTTAGCAAAGGTCCAAGTCCTCCGCTCCCTCCTTCAGTGTGCCCGCTTCATTTTAGAGTGAGAGGTTTAATCAGACTGGTGAGAAAGGGGATGGAGAGTCATCTTTCTTGTCAGATTCAGCTCTGCGCTCCATTGGCTTCCAAGAGAAGAGATATTTTTCCATTTTCCTCACTTAAGCAAGCTTTTTTTTTTTGTCCTTCAACCCATCTTTCCTTTTCGCTGCACCCTCTCCTCATGTTTACACCAATCTCTCCTCCATCCTGCTACTATACACCACCCACCCCCTCTTTCCTTTTTTTTGTTTTTCCTCCCCGTGGGTGTGGTTGAAGGTCATTCTGCACACTGGCTTACTTTCAGAGAGAGCGGTGGAATAGCAGAGGAGGGCGAGGGGCAGCCAGGCGGGCCGGCTGGCCACAGGACTGTGCACTCATCACTTTTTGCTTCAGACATGATTGGGGAAGTTTGGAAGGACACATGGGGCTTAGAGACTGTCCAAGAATGCTAAAGGCGTGAGCACTGAGTCATGCTCCACCTTGTGCCTTTTGGCTTTTTCTACACGTGTCCTCTCGGAGTGCAAGACATGAGTGAAGAGCTCCCCTGTAGCATGGCCCACTCATGATGGACAGTAAAAGCTGCAGGAGGATTGGAGATGTTGTCCTTTTTTATTACAAGCATTTATCTTCCTTGTCCAAAATCTGGCAGCTATAATACCCACGATGCAACTTGACAGTTGTTGCCTGGGATCTCAGTCGGGGTGTCTTGACGGTATTAACAATAAACAGTATTCATATCATATGAATAATACACATAAGATAATATTGTGTCATTTATTCAGCATGTAATAAATGCACGCTTTTGTTTCTGATATGATATCAAAGGAATGTATTGTTATATTATGCAGTGTGTGGAATTGACAATGGAGAGTCTGAGGCTCCTACACTGCAACACACAATAGCTAAGACATAAAAAAAATAAAAAATGAAATAGTGCAAGAAGAGATAGAAGTAATGCAAGGGATGGTGCAAGTTAAATGCGGTAAAACAACTGAATTTAAAATACAGTGTTTCCCATACAGTGAATTATTTTGATGTATTCGTCCGCCACAGATGGATCTAATTTTTTTTTGGTGGTCTAATGGATAGTGAGGTGGGCTGATGATCGGAAGGGTTGCGAGTTCAAATCCTGCCTGCAACACCACTACTAGTGTGCCCTTGAGTAAGGCACTTAGCACTCGGTTACTCCAGGGAGAATGTCCCTGTAATCGGTCATTGTAAGTCGCTTTGGAATAAGGCGTCTGCTCAATGCCTACATCGTAAATTATATTTTTGGGAGAATAAACCGCACAGATCCTCAACTCCGCACGCAACACAGAGCAACAAGACCGTTGTCTACAGTAGCCATGAACTCGCATGTATTTTCTTATTTGAGGGGGGGTGGGTGCGCGGGCCACCCGAATAGGTTATGGGGCCTTTTCTTGCCGGGGGGGTTGCGGTGCCCCCACAAATAGAATCAAATTCTGTGGGAAACACTGAAATGTAATACTGTACGGTGGAATAAAGTAAATGACTGTATTTTGTAATAATAAATGTGTGAAATGTAAACAGATCGTAAGAAACTCTCTCAAACTGCATACACTTGTATTTTGAGTGCAATGCGACCAAACGCACAGTAAACACATTTTGAAGAGGAATATTTCTGAAATGATATTTGCTGCTTTTCTAGTTATTTCCAAAATATTAGTATTCTGAATAATCTTTTGCCGCAACAATCGTCAGGATATTGTGACAGCCCTACTAGAGGTAATTTATCGGATTTCGTGGAGCTCCCTCTGGAGCCACAGAAGGCTTTACACAACTTTGTGCACATGCTGTAGTCCTCCCTCAGACCTGGAAACAGACTTTGATGTGGAGGATCAGTGGAGCTCCCCTTTGAATGAAACCTTTTATTGTGCAAAATGTACTATTATCCCTCGGCTTACTCCATAAACACACCGGCTTTGTCAAACCGTCGCTCGCTGTTGTTGTTGCAGCCTGACTTTATTCCAACCCCTGCCTCTCTTCCTTTGTCTGCCTCCCCTCCACTATCAGCGTGTCTTGTGATTTTGTTCAGACATCTCCAGCGTGGAACCTCAGCAGGCTCCGGTGTTTCTGCTGCAGCCTCCACACGTGATTAATCATCTGAAGTGGCAAAAAGCACAACACTGTCAGGACCGTGAGAGGGACCTAATGGAGTTGAAAATGTGATGTTTTGTCGTGATGCAATCCATTTTGTTCCACCCTTCGCACGCTTGCTTGCGTTCACCATGCCCTCAAACGGAACACTCCTCTCCCGGTGCCAGGTGGAAAAAGTGAAGGCTGCCTTTTATTAAGCAGAGATCAGTAAGCACGGCTATGAAGTGTTTGGCTTGTGTTGGTGCTTATAAAGATCAGGTCTCCTCTCATGCTCGTGTGAGCACGGATCCTCGGCTCTTACTCACAGGGTACTTTGTCCTCAGCACAGTTCACTGGAGACTGAGACTGTGGGTGAACATCGTTTCCACTCTTAAGACCAATCCATTGTTTCCAGGGTAGAAAATCAGGTAAAATGCATTTCCAGCATGAACTCAATTAATTTAGTTTTGCTGTGTGCATTCGTGTCTGTTAGACCTAATCTGAGCAGCTCAGCCTCTCGGTTGGCCCCTCTGCCGCTGAGGGTTTTCAACATGAAATCTAATCAGCTGTATGACGCACAATGTGATAAAATGCCAACAGCGAAGCCGATTAAACGAACAAGGCAATGAACAAGGTAATGAATGGGAGTGTTTCACACTGAAGAGTTTAATTAACCTCCCACCAGCCTCTCTCCACGGCAACTCCTCCGTCACCGTATCGCAGACCCTCCGCTGTGTCGATGGCCCGCGGCAATTTATCAGGTGGCCTTGTGTGCCTGGGGCAATTAATCCTGCGTCCTGCCCCAAGGCCTTCTCTCGAGTCTGGGTCCTTTTTATCTCCATGTTTGCCACGCTTCCATAAGCACAATACTCCTCTTGACCTGCTCACCCTCTCTTTCTCATCTCCTCCTTCACTTTCTCTTTCTCTCCATTTCCCCCCTTGTGTTTTCTCAGAGGCAGAGCCACCTGTGACCGCACACAGCAAACACTTCCTCCCCGTCAGCAGTCCCTGGCAGCTTAATATGCACACGTATCCACTCTTCAGCGGGTAGTCCTGTCAGACCCAAATGAGGCCGAAGTGTTCATACATAAACATACAAAACACACTCACCCATATTCATGAGGACCTCCTGCAGCCTCTCACTTTGCTCCTCTCTTCTCCCGCTGTTCACCTCAGTTAAACGAACCTCTTCTCATCGTTTAAATATTGACCACGACGACTGCTGGCCACATTCTCACATCTTTAATATACCACAGCTGTCTCTCTTTTTCTCAGCCCTGTCTCTCCTCCCCCCCAGCCCTGTCTCTCCTCCCCCCCCACACACACGCCATCCTGCCAGTGCTACATCTTGTTAAAAAGAGTTAGTGAAGCTGAAAGGCCAATCACATTAACACGGAAGGAGTGTCAAAGAAGACTGCCGAGGATATGGTGGAAGGGTCAATTGAAATGGACACTTCCAAGATTTTTAATTGCAAACTCCTAATTGCTCTCATAATTACGAGTAATAAGACTCTGCCTCGCTCATCTTGAATGGATCATTTAGCAATTGGGGACCACTGTCGTAGCTGGATGTGACGGCGGGAAAAATCTTGGTAGATTAGCGTTTAATCCCGTTTCCAAGGATATCAGAAGTCTTTGAAGCTGTGCGGCTGAATGTCCTCGCCCACAACCGGCGTGGAAGGCCTCGTGTGATGGGCTGCAGCCATTT